>NC_087344.1:198166859-198469889 GCF_030014295.1 Loxodonta africana | reverse complement strand
GAGGCTGGATTCAAAGTTAAGTCTGGTCAATTCTTTCAAAACATGCTGCTTCCCATCACCTCACTTCTCTGAACCTCAGTTTCCTCATTTGTAGGAGGTTCATAGCCTTTTCTGGAACTGGCCACAAACTCTTTTAAGGATTTGTGATAGTTAAAGAGAACTTTTCCTTTGGAAAGCACACTTTTGCCTCCACACATTAAGTTTGGGATACAATTTCAGGAGCTTCACAACCCCTGTAGTCTATTCAGAGCTGGTCCATGACTGGTCTCTGAGGTTCCCTCTTCCTCCTTGGCAATCTGTGAGTCTAACACCCCACGGGAGGCAGTAGAGCTCACAGGTCAAAAGTGTGCCCTCGGGAGCTGGGTCAAATCCTGGCTCTCTCACTTAGTGAGGTCTGTGATCTTGACTGAGTTACTTAATGTTTCCGTGCCTCAATTTCTTACCTGTGAGGCTGGAATAATAATAGTACCTGCTTCAAAAGATTATTGTGAAGATCAAATTTGTTGACACCATGTAGAATGTTGCTGGCAACATAGTGCGTGTCCGATGCATGTCAGTGACTACTATTTTTTGAGTTTTGCATTCTCTTTTCCCCATTTGTGACAACCAAGGGGACTCAAGGGGCGTATGAGTCTCTGTTATCCCCAGAGAAAGATCCTTTAACAGGCAGGGAGGATACCAGAGGCCACTCTCAGGCTAATGTCAAAAAACAAACATGTAAGCAAAAACAGAGGCAATCTGGGCAGCATCTAGCGTTGCTCACTTAAGAGAAATGCAGCTAGGGAGGTCTTTTCCCAGCTGCTATCTCCCTCCTCCCCAGGCCTTCAGCAGACCATCTGCAACACAGCATTAACTCCTCAGGCCTCATTCTCCTTAACAGATGAGGTCATAGAACCCTCTCAGAGCATCTTAGGGACATATATGATGAGAACCCAGGAAAACAAAAATGATTTTCCAATTTGGAAATATGTGTAGGTGAAGCAGCATGTATCAGCCTTGGTGGGAGGCAAGGAAACAGGGAGAAGGAGACAACTCTATGCAGAGGGAACCCAAGGTTTCCTAGTGCTTCAGTTTCTCTGTGAGTGCAAGTCAGTTCTGAAGGGCTTCAACTTCTTTGCTCTTTGCTCAGCATGCTACTGAGGCTAAGGTTCCAGGTATAAGCTCTATATGTTCCTGTTAACCTTTCTCTATTCCTTGGCTCCAGGCTGTCCCTCAAGCCCCAGTTACCTCACACCCCATGTACATTGGAAGTCACAGAAAGGAAACCATGAGACTGCACAGCTATACAAGGTTGTTAGAGGAGGGTCATTTACTCAAATTACTCCCTGAGGGGCCAGGTAGTTTGGAGGAATATACCTGGCATTGAGAGACAGGAGCCCTGGGTTTCTACCCCAGCTTTACCATTAGCTAGATGTGTGGTCATGGGTAAATCACTAACCCGTTTTGATTGCCAGTTCCCTCATCTCTAAAACGAGCAAGAGGGACTTAGATATCTCTAAAGTCCATTCTAATATTCTAGGATTCCAGTTGCCTAGACATCAATGTACCACCGTAAGAACTCACTGGTGTCTAGCACTGATGCTTGGAAAAAACAAAAACCACAGTGGAGAACCTAAAATAAATCTGAAGACAGAAGAGTTCCTCCTCTCCAAATCCCAAGCTCCAAATGACTTTGCCAATCCTTTTCAAGTTGGAAGAAAGTGGATACCAAAAGCAACTAGGGAAGTCTCTTCCCAACCTGTTATCTCCGTCCTCCCAGGACCCTCATCAGGCCATCTACACACCCTCTTCACAGTTCTGAACTGCTAGCAAGATGCCACCTATGAGAGAGAGTGTAACATGAAAATGGGAAGTACCAGCACTGCCCTGCCCTGGCTCTGTACCATGGATCCCAAATGCCTAGATTTTGGGAGGCCAAGGGGTAGTCTCCCTTTCCCAAGCATGAGCAGTTGTTTCAGACCAAATCAGGAGAGTGCGGCCCAACTGCCTGTGCTCTTCACACGCAGCAGTTTTCCGGCTGGCAGGGTGAGTCAGACCCCTGAGCCAGGTTTTCAGGATAACCAGGTTACTTGTACTCATCATCCTACCTGGAAAAGCACAAGGTGCTGGGCACCCACTGGTCACTGCAACAGCGTCTTATACCCCCGCTAGAGGAGCCTGCCCTGGTGGCTGGTCAAAGAACCACTACAGCCTGATGTGCTCTTGAACCTGGTGGTGGAGTCTAACGCTTCATCTTCCCATGGAGGCACTCTCAGCTCTCCTATCAAGCCCAGCAGCCCCCACCGGGGTTAGGGATGATGGAAAGCTTGACCAAAGGACCCTACAGGGGGATGAGAAAGCAGCCTCCCTTGGCCTCTATTCATTGCTTTCCAGCAGGCAATCCCACATGCGCATCTCCCACCCTCCCAGCCATTGCATATGTTATTTCTTCTGCCCAAAATGCCTCTTCTCGGCCCTACTTCTACAGCAGAGTGGATGAAGCTTTCACAGGTTAGGCTAGGGCAGGATTTATTTAGTCTGTCAGTAGGGAGAATTTCAGGGTTTAAATTCAAAAAGTGGTTATCAACCATCTACTATGTACTTAGGAGTCCCTAGGTGGCACAACTAACACTAACTAACCTAAAGGTTGGCAGTTTGAACTCACCCAGAGGTGTCTTGGAAGAAAGTCCTGGTAATCTGCTTCTGAAAGATCACAAACCCTATGAAGTGCTCTTCTCCTGTGACACACATTGGGTTGCCATGAGCCAGAATGGACTCGACGACGGTAATTGGTTTGGTTATTTGGTTTACTATGTGCTTAGTCCCAGAGGTAAAATTTCCCTGAAATTTAGAGTTCAGATCCCAAAACTAAGGAAGTGGCAGGGATTAGGGACAAGTGGTCTTTCTTTACCAAAGAACAGTCATACAAGTTCAGGGGCCATGCTTCTAAGCCTGAAGCCAACCAATGTCTTCAAAACCTATAAGACTCCTGTCACTAAATTGCTATGATTTTATGAGATGCTCCCAACCCATAAAATCACTAAATTGCTATGATTTTATGAGATGCTCCCAACCCATAAAATCATAGCAATTTTGTGACAGGAGTCTCGTCGATTACTTAATCCAACTTCATTTTTACTACAGGTAAAAGGATTAAGGAAGTATATACAGAAGTATAATGACTTGCTCGATGTCATATAACTAATTTATGACCAAGCCAGGATTATACCTAGGGATATGCCTCAAAATAATTTTCTAAGTAACTAAATTTTTGCTTCTAAATGAATCATAAATCATTCACCAAACTGATCTGTTGTTGTTGTTGTTAGGTGCCATCTAGTCAGATCCAACTCATAGTGACACTATGTACAACAGAATGAAACACTGTCCCACCCTGCACCATCCTCACAATCTTTGTTATGCTTGACCCCATTGTTGCACCCACTGTGTCAATCCATCTTGTTGAACCCATTGTTGCACCCAGTATGTCAATCCATCTTGTTGAGGGTCTTCCTCTTTTCCTTGACCCTCTACTCTGCCAAGCATGATGTCCTTCTCCACGGACCGATCCTTCCTGATAACATGTCCAAAGTATGTGAGATGTAGTCTCACTATCCTTACTTCCAAGAGCATTCTGGTTGTACTTCTTCCAAGACAGATTTGTTCGTTCTTTTGGCAGTCCATGGTATAGTCAATATTCTTCACCAACACCTCAATTCAAAGGCGTCAATTCTTCAGTCTTCCTTATTATTCATTGACCAGCTTTCCCATACATATGAGGCAATTGAAAATACCATGGCTTGTGGCTTTTTTTTTTTTTTGTGGCAGGTGCACCTTAGTCCTCAAGGTGACATCTTTGCTTTTCAACACTTTGAAGAGGTCGTTTGCAGATCTGCCCAGTGCAATGCACCTGCTGATTTCTTGACTGCTGCTTCTGCAGGTGTTGATTGTGGATCAAAGTAAAAGGAAATCCTTGACAACTTCAATCTTTTCTCCATTTATCCTGTTGCTTATTGGTCCAGTTGTGAGGATTTTTGTTTTCTTTATGTTGAGGTGTAACCCATACTGAAGGCTGTGATCTTTGATCTTCATCAGTAAGTGCTTCAAGTCCTCTTCACTTTCAGCAAGCAAGGTTGTATCATCTGCTTATCGCAGGTTGTTAATGAGTCTTCCTCCTATCTTGATGCTCCATTCTTCTTCATATAGTCCAGCTTCTAGGATTATTTGCTCAGAATACAAATTGAATAGGTATGGTGAGAGCATACAATTCTGATGCACACCTTTCCTGTCTTTAAACCATGCTGTATCCCCTTGTTCTGTTCAAACTACTGCCTCTTGATCTATGTACATGAGCACAATTAGGCATTCCAGAATTCCCATTCTCCACAATGTTATCCATAATTCGTTATGATTCACACAGTCGAATGCCTTTCCATAGTCAATAAAATGCAGGTAAACATCTTTCTGGTATTCTCTGCTTTCAGCCAGGATGCACATGACATCAGCAATGATATCCCTAGTTCCATGTACTCTTCTGAATCCTGCCTGAATTTCTGACAGTTCCCTGTCAAAGTACTGCTGCCACTGCTTTTCAATGATCTTCAGCAAAATTTTACTTGTGTATGTTACTAATGATATTGTTAGATAATTTCCACATTTGGTCAAATTACCTTTTTGGGGGCTAGGCATAAATATGGTTCTCTTCCAGTTGGCTGGCCAGGCTGTCTTCCAAATTTCTTGGCCAAGAAGCAAATTGATCTATTAATACCCAAATCTTTGTTGATTTGTAGAAATGATTTTCTGGAATTGTTGGTGTGATCCCTTAATGTGGATGTCACTAGCTAAATAATGCTCCTAACTGAGCCAGAGTTTTGACATAGAGAACTGCCTCGAACTTTCCCAATGACTTCACCATCAAACTGGCAGTCATTAGTCCCAGTCCCTGGCACTTCATCGCAGCTAGAAGATGACACATATGCTGACCACACTTCATGATCATGTATACACATCTGAATGTCAGCATTTCTCATGTGGACCTGCATAGGTTGCACTGAAGCCCCCAGAGACAATGCTGCCTTCAATCCTGCCATTATTGGTGATGCCATCAGCAATATCTGCCCTGCTACAGCCTTTGCTGCCCTTGGCAAAGCTCAGATACTTTAGAGCAGTGAGCCAATAGCCCCCATTGCCTTCACATCTTGGTCAACTGTCTATATCACACTAGCATTACTCTGCAGCCTCCATGAGGTAACACCTGCAGGAGACGTATGGTCTCAAGAAGTAGGGGATTTCTCTTCATATTAACAATATTATTCATCCTTTCTTGATTCCTGATGATTTCTCTAGATTGATATCTTTATATAATCAACATCTGCATTACCAACTAAGCCATTCTAAAACATGTTTATTGGCCATGGCCATTGTGAAATCTTCAACAATGAGCTTAAACTAATGAATTTATTTTAGACTTTATATTATTAATTGAATTTAATGCTTAGCCCAGTTACTATTTGCCAACCAATATTTTATATTCAATAAAAAATAAAACATATTTTAATAATTGGCTATATATCAGATTCTCTTATAACCTGGTCTTGTGACTTAAGCCCAGTATTCCACCTATTACACTACATGGTAAACATCTCGGAAAAATCTGACTGGCTAAGAATTTACTGTTACTTCCAGTCTTTAGTAGAAAGCAATAAGGACTTCTCAAGAGTCATCCATAAATCAACATGTATTCATTTTATACCTACTCTGTACTCAGCAATTCACAAGTCATAAGACTCCAAGCCTTGTTTCTAGACCCTTCAGCATTGAGGGTGAATGGCAATTTCCAATTGCTTGTCTCTGGCTTAAGTTGGTAAAATAGGAAGCAATGGTAGAGAGAAGGATTAGTCCTTCAACGTATCTCAAATGGCCAATGTTCCTACAAAAATCTTTGCAAATCAAGACCACTATTTCTTTTTCCCTGGCAGAAAGAGCCAACAAAAATACCTGACACCAGGAATAGAAAAAAAAAATTAACAATGACTGTTTGCTATCTTCAGTCATTTCCTGCTCCAAGGCTATAGCAGTTTACTCCAGTGCTGTCTTGGTTTAGTTATTTAAATGTCTTTCATGCCATATCAGTCTCCGTGAGTATGCCAGCACCAAAACATCCTACCATTCTGTGCACCCATAACAAGTCTTCCTTGGAGCTTAATGGTGGAATGGTAGAGTAGGAATAATGACACTGGGGCTGTTAAATGTGGTAGGAGGCAACCAAACTTCAACAATGAGGTGAGAGGAATACAGAGCACAAAAATGAAAGAATGGTGTCCAAGTTCAGATCTGAGATGCACTAGCTGAGCTTGCAACAAAAAAAATAGCATGGCACCGGATTTATTCAACCAATAAACCATTGATTTTAAGGCGTTTTGATTATATTTCTACTGGGGTATATAGTCCATGGAAATGGAATTTTTGTGAGGGGAAGAAGGTGCACATTTTCACAAAATATCCTCATGCAATATACAGAGGACAAAATGAATTGCCCTCAATAGCCTAGATCACCAAGGAGCAACTGGAGCTCTCATACATTGCTGTGGGTTGGTAAATTGGTAATATCATCTTGAAAAATTCTTTGGCAGTATGTAAAAAAGCAAATCATATGATACACTATGGCTCACCAATTACACGTTTAAGAGAGCTGATTACCCAAGAGAGCTGATTATGTGTCTCTACCAAAAGATATGTACAAGAATTATCATAGGCGTTCTATTCTTAATTCTCTATTCTTTGGAAACTATCCAAATTCCCATCCACAGTAATTAAAATAAATAAAACATTTGTAAGTAAAATATTCATACAAAGTAATATTATACAGCAATGAGAATGAGTGGTTGACAACTGCATGCAAAAATATGGGTGAATATATCATAAACAAAATGCTGAGTGAAAGAAGCCAGACAAAAAAGAGTATGTATAAATTATATTAATAATTATATTAAATTATATACAGTTGGCTCTCCATATTCAACAAAGCATGAATAGAAAACACTTGAAAAAATGTTACTTTGTTGCTGACATGTACTATGCAGTTACACCTATGATGGTTGCAACTGTACTGACCATGTACAGACTTTTTTTTCTTGTCATTATTCCCTAAACAATACAGTATAGCAATTATTTACATCACATTTACATTGTATTAGGTATTATAAGTAACCTAGAGATGATTTAAAGTGTACAAGAGGATGGGTATAGGTTATATGCCATTTTATATAAGGGACTTGAGCATCCACGGACTTTGGTATCCACAGGGGTCCTGGAGCCATTCCCCACAGATACTGAGGAACAATTTTAATTCTATTTATATAAAGTACAAAAGCAGACAAAATTAATCTATGTTACAGCACTGTGGGAGCTCTGTCTCACTCCTCCCATTTCTTTTTGGACATAGATCATTCAAGACCAGTGTCCATTTTGAACTATAGCCTGGCTCAGAATTGTTTCACATATTTTTGGGGAGGAGCAAAAATTGGACCTAGGCCTTTCATTGTGGCTACTGACCTCTCGTTGGTTCATAACTGACTATTTACTAAATATTAAAAGAAAAAGAATGGCTTTTATGCCCTGTTTATAGGAATGTCTCCCTATAAGATTCTCTTTTTTTTTTCTGGATATTCTTAGCTATTGTCTATATACCTCAGGGCCCAGTTGATGTGCCTTTATGAGCTTTTTCGAGCCAGCTCCAGCTGGGTCACATTCTTTATGCTCAAGGACAGGGAATAATGGCTCCAATATTATCTCCTAAATCATTCTTTTCTTTTGATGAAACATTGGAGATATTAAGTCAAGCCCTTAGATGGCAGCCATGGTAGACTCTTTAAACCCACCGCACTGGTTTTCTACCAGATATCATCTGGTTCTTCACCAGGATCTTAAGTAAGAGCGATGTCAATCACATTGCCTAAGCAAGCAGATTCAATCTACATTTTAGCCCAGGGCCTTGTTTTTCCCTTTTAGGTGTGACAGACAATAGAAAATTGATTTTATTATGCCTAATACTATCAGAGACGATGGAAAAGCTCATTATCATCAGTCAGAACAAGGCCAGGGGGCAACTGTGGAGTAGACCATCAATTGCTCATATGCAAGTTCAAGCTGAAACTGAAGAAAATCAGAGCAAGTCCACGAGAATCAAAATATGACCTTGAGTATATCCCACCTGAATTTAGAGACCATCTCAAGAATAGATTTGATGCATTAAACACTAGTGACCAAAGACCAGACGAGTTGTGGAATGACATCAAGCACATCATACATGAAGAAAGCAAGAGGTCATTGAAAAGACAGGAAAGAAAGAAAAGACCAAGATGGATGTCAAAGGAGACTCTGAAACTTGCTCTCGAACGTCGAGCAGCTAAAGCAAAAGGAAGAATTGATGAAGTAAAAGAACTGAACAGAAGATTTGAAAGGGTGGCCCGAGAAGACAAAGTAAAGTATTATAATGACATTTGCAAAGAGCTGGAGATGGAAAACCAAAGGGGAAGAACATGCTTGGCTTTTCTCAAGCTGAAAGAAGTAAAGAAAAAATTCAAGAAGAAAAATATTAAACGATGCAGGAAGCATCAAAAGAAGATGGAAGGAATACACAGAGTCATTATACCAAAAAGAATTAGTCAATGTTCAACCATTTCAAGAGGTGGCATAGGATCAGAAACCGATGGTACTGAAGGAAGAAGTCCAAGCTGCCTGAAGGCATTGGCAAAAAACAAGGCTCCAGGAATTGATGGAATATCAAATGAGATGTTTCAACAAACAGATGGAGCACTGGAGGTGCTCGCTCGTCTATACCAAGAAATATGGAAGACAGCTTCCTGGCCAACTGACTGGAAGAGATCCATATTTATGCCTATTTCCAAGAAAGGTGATCCAACGAAATGTGGAAATTATAGAACAATATCATTAATATCACATGCAAGCAAAATTGTGCTGAAGATCATTCAAAAACAGCTGCTGCAGTATATCAACAGGGAACCGCCAGAAATTCAGGCCGGTTTCAGAAGAGGATGTGGAATGAGGGATATCATTGCTGATGTCAGACGGATCCTGGCTGAAAGCAGAGAATACCAGAAAGATGTTTACCTGTGTTTTATTGACTATGCAAAGATATTTGACTGTGTGGGTCATAACAAATTATGGGTAACATTGAGAAGAATGGGAATTCCAGAACACTTAATTGTGCTCATGAGGAACCTTTACATAGATCAAGAGGCAGTTGTTCGGACAGATCAAGGGGATACTGATTGGTTTAAAGTCAGGAAAGGTGTGCATCAGGGTTGTAGTCTTTCACCATACCTATTCAAACTGTATGCTGAGCAAATAATCCGAGAAGCTGGACTATATGAAGAAGAACGGGGCATCAGGATTGGAGGAAGACTCACTAACAACCAGCATTATGCAGATGACACAACCTTGCTTGCTGAAAGTGAAGAGGACTTAAAGCACTTACTAATGAAGATCAAAGACACAGCCTTCAATATGGATTGCACCTCAACATAAAGAAAACAGAAATCCTCACAACTGGACCAATAAGAAACACCATGATAAACGGAGAAAAGATTGAGGTTGTCAAGGATTTTGTTTTACTTGGATCCACATTCAACAGCCATGGAAGCAGCAGTCAAGAAATCAAAAGACGCATTGCATTGGGTAAATCTACTTCAAAGGACCTCTTCAAAGTGTTGAAGAGCGAAGATGTCACCCTGAACACTAAGGTGCGCCTGACCCAAGCCATGGTATTTTCAATTGCATCATATGGATGTGAAAGCTGGACAGTGAATAAGGAAGACCAAAGAAGAATTGACGCCTTTGAATTGTGGTATTGGCGAAGAATATGGAATATAACATGGACTGCCAAAAGAACGAACAAATCTGTCTTGGAGGAAGTACAACCAGAATGCTCCTTAGAGGCAAGGATGGCGAGACTGTGTCTTACATACTTTGGACATGTTGTCGGGAGGGATCAGTCCCTGGAGAAGGACATCATGCTTGGCAGGGTACAGGGTCAGCGGAAAAGAGGAAGGCCCTCAACGAGGTGGATTGACACAGTGGCTGCAACAATGAGCTCAAGCTTAACGATTGTAAGGATGGCTCAGGACTGGGCAGTGTTTCATTCTGTTGTGCATGGGGTCGCTATGAGTCAGAACCAACTCGACGGCACCTAACAACAACAACAATACTATCAGGATGCAGACTAAGAATATTACTATCCTTTGTAGTAGTGATCTAGCCCGTGTACTCATTCCTGATGGTAACCAACCAAATAAATCTGGTGTTTGTAAGGGTGTTACAGTGTGAAACCAAGTGACTTGCTGTCTAAGTATGTATACCCTTTTAAGAAATAATTAATATCCAATTAAGAATTATGAAATAATATTATGTGTTTGCTGTCTAATATTAGGCAAAAGCACAAGAGGAAATACTAGCATATAAATTTTAACCCAAAAAGAATCAGGCATTTCTCTTAGTTTTGACAATACGTTCCATGTAATTTACTAAGTAAAACTTTTTAGCACTTTTCCTTTATAAAAGTTTTTTGTGCCTTTCCATGAAGTTTCAGAGTTGTCAGGAGTTTTATTATAGGTCCCCGTGAAACAATAGTTATTTAACCAAAGAACTTGAAGTAAAATTCTTAGCTTTTTTTTTTTTTTTTTCTAATGTCATGTGGCTTGCTTTCAACTCAGGAATCTTATTCTAATGAAAGACCAAACCTTTGTCTTCAAGACAGATTACACAAAGAATAAATTAACACTTCAACTCAGAAATCAAAGAAAATTTTGTTATTTTAACAGCAAGAAATCCAATTCTTTGTTTTATATTTTATTTAACTTTAAAGCTCCTAAAAATCTCATAAATTAAACCATTAAACTTTAGTCAGACAGATAAAATTTTTGACTATATCAAATAAATTTCTTTTCAATAAACCTCTTAAACTTTGTCTTTGTTGCAAAGCTCTTACAGTAAACAGTGCATCCCTTTAAATAGCAAAAATGAACTCACTCATTAGCAGACCCAAATACACACACACACATAAATATACACACACACACACATATATATATCCTTTCTCTTGTGGCATAAAAAGCAAGAGTATATAAGCTTAAGTTATGACAAATATCTATGAACTCAATTTAACATCGATAAGTTACCTAAAAGGTCTTAGAAATTATTTTAAGCCTGTATACCATAAAACATAGCTGTTGTTGAAAGAAAGTCTATTTAAACAGTCTAAGTTTTCATTCAACTTGTATTATTTCCCATATTTTCCAAATCTAATTTTAGCCCTTAAAGATTTTATCATCTGGCTTTTTAGCACAGTCTCTGCTCAACTGACCAATTCATTGATATGGATATAACCTTAAGTGTCTGGCTAGGGTTGGAAACATTTTCCCAGGCCATTTCAAGTGTGTCTCATTGTGATTTCTATTTCTTTTCTTTTCTTTTTTTTTTTTTTTGGCTTCTTAAAGTTCCTTTACAATAGAGAAAACTTGTTTATAGTTCTTTTATGATTAGGATCCACCCAATTTCTGATAACTATAGAAAGCTTCCTAGAGCTACATGACCTTGGAGACTGGAAACAAGGGAGGCCTGTTGTTGCCCCCGTCCTCCCTATTTCTGACTCATGGTAGAAGACAAGATTGGGCCATTCTGATATAGTTACATATGTTTAAATTGATCTAGGCATTTTGAAAGGCCTTTGTACCTTTCAAGTTTTGTACCAAAGCTCTTTGTAAATGAATCCAACAATTCTTGGCTATGGAGACTGGGGGCTGAGAGGAGGTCATCCCAATTTATTTACATATGTTTAAATTGATCTAGGCATTTTGTCTCAGAACAAAAGGAGAGAGAAGACCACATGAACTCACTGAACAATACCATGCAAAACAAGGATATGGGGATCCTAGCTTCTTAAAGTGTATACAGCAATTTTTGGTAATAGCAACTCAATTCAACTGAAAAAACAGGTTCTAGATAAAACTTATTAACTTGCCAGAGCTTCAGATGGTGGAATGTAAGACCTTTTGACAAAACCTGCGTATCAAGCAAAGGTTCCCCAAAGAGAAAAGACAACACGAATGAAAGCTCATTTTCCCAAAGTGGTCAGTGAAATTCCAAATTACTTCCAGTACACTCAGTTTATAGCATTTTTAAATATGAAGCCCAAACCAGTGTCTGAGTAGCAGAGGAAACCCAGGCTTATTTATCAAAGATATTAAGCTCTAAGGTTCAAGAATTCCAATCGCCAGTAATTATCAGTGCATCCTGATTACATGTATGGTCAATTTCAGACTGCAGAAGTTGGTAAAAATCAATTTCTTCATCTTTGGCCTTAGCGGTTGGTGAATAAATTGGAGTAATAATCATATTAACTGGTCTTCATGGTAGGCATGTGTATATTATTCTATCACTGACAGTGTCGTATTTCAGGATAGATCTTGAAATGTTCTTTTTGACGATGAATGCAATGCTATTCCTCTTCAAATTGTCATTCCCAGCATGGTAGACCATATGATTGTCTGATTCAAAATGCCAATACCAGTCCATTTCAGCTCACTAATGCCTAGGATATCAATGTTTATGCATTAGATTTCATTTTTGATGATTTCCAAGTTTCCTAGATTCATACTTCTTACATTCCGTGTTTTAATTATTAGTGGATGTTTGCAGCTGTTTCTTTTCATTTTGAGTCATGCTACATCAGCAAATGAAGGTCCCAAAAGCTTGACTCCATCCACGTCATTAAGGCTGACTCTATTTTGAGGAGGCAGCTCTTCCTCAGTAGTATTTTGAGTGCCTTCCAACCTGAAGGTCTCATCTTCTAGCACTATGTCAGACAATGCTCCACTACTATTCGTAAGGTTTTCACTGGTTAATTCTTTTCAAAAGTAGACCAGAAGTTCTTCTTCCTAGTATATCTTAGTCTGGAAGCTCAGCTGAAGCCTGTCTGCCATGGGTGACCCTGCTGGTATTTGAATACCAGAGGTATAACTTCCAGCATCACAGCAACACACAAGTCCCCACAGCATGACAAACTGACAGACGTGTGGGGGAAGAAGAATTGGTAGTTGGAAAATATGGCCTTGGTGACAGAAATGATGTCAGAGATCACATGATTGAATTTTGCAAGACCAATGACTTCTTCATTGCAAATACCTTTTTTCACCAACATAAACGGCAACTATACACATGGACCTCATCAGATGGAATAGACAGAAATCAAATCAACTACATCTGTGGAAAGAGACAATGGAAAAGCTCAGTATCATCTGTCAGAATAAGGCCAGAGGCCTACTGTGGAACAGACCATCAATTGCTTCTATGCAAGTACAAGTTGAAACTGAAAAAATCAGAGCAAGTCCACGAGAGCCAAAGTATGACTTTGAGCATATCCCACCTGAATTTAGGGACCATCTCAAGAATAGATTTGACGTGTTGAACACTAATGACCAAAGACCAGATAAGTTGTGGAAGGACATCATACATGAAGAAAGCAAGAGGTCATTGAAAAGACAGGAAAGAAAGAAAAGACCAAGATGGATGTCAGAGGAGACTCTGAAACTTGCTGTTGAACACTGAGTAGCTAAAGCAAAATGAAAAAATGATGAAGTAAAAGAGTTGAACAGAAGATTCCAAAGGGCAGCTCAAGAAGACAAAGTGAAGTATTATGATGACATGTGCAAAGACCTGGAGATAGAAAACCAAAAGGGAAGAACATGCTCAGTATTTCTCAATCTGAAAGAACTGAATAAGAAATTCAAGCCTTGAGTTGCAATACCAAAGGATTCCATGGGGAAAATATTAAACAATTCAGGAAGCATCAAAAGAAGATGGAAGGGATATACAGAGTCATTATACCAAAAAGAATTAGTCGACGTTCAGCCATTTCAGAAGGTAACATATGATCAGGAACCGAGGGTACTGAAGGAAGAATTCCAAGCTGCACCGAAGGCATTGTTGAAAAACAAGGCTCTGGGAATTGGCAGAATACCAACTGAGATGTTTCAACAAATAGATGTAGCACTGGAAGTACTTGTCAGTGCCAAGAAATTTGGAAGACAGCTACCTGGCCAACTGACTGGAAGAGATCCATATTTATGCCTGTTCCCAAGACAGGTGATCCAACCAAATGCAGAAATTATGACACAATACCATTAACATCACATGCAAGCAAAATTTTGCTGAAGATCATTCAAAAGTGGCCGCAGCAATATATCGACAGGGAACTATCAGAAATTCAAGCCAGATTCAGAAGAGGACATGGAACCAGGGATATCATTGCTGATGTCAGATGGACCCTGGCTGAAAGCAGAGAGTACCAGAAAGATGTTTACCTGTGTTTTATTGACTATGTTAAGGCATTCAACTGTGTGGATTATACAACTTATGGATAACATTGCAGAGAACAGGAATTCCAGAACACTTAATTGTGTTCATGAGGGATCTGTATATGGATCAAGAGGCAGTCGTTCAAACAGAACAAGGGGATACTGCATGGTTTAGAGTAGGGAAAGATGTGCGTCAGGGTTGTATCCTTTCACTATACCTATTCAATCTGTATGCTGAGCAAATAATCTGAGAAGCTGGACTATATGAAGAAGAACAGGGCATTAGGATTGGTGGAAGACTCTTTAACAATCTGCATTATGCGGATGATGACACAGCCTTGCTTGCTGAAAGTGAAGAGGACTTGAATCAGTTACGGATAAAGATCAAAGACCACAGCCTTCAGTATGAATTATACCTCAGCATAAAGAAAACAAAAATCCTCACAACTGGACCAACAAGCCACATCTTGATAAATAGAGAAAAGATAGAAGTTGTCAAGGATTTCATTTTGGATGAAACGGATCCACAATGGATCCACAATCAACACCCATGGAAACAGCAATCAAGAAATCAAAAGATGCATTGCATTGGGCAAATCTGCTGCAAAGCACCTTTAAAGTGTTCAAAAGCAAAGATACCATCTTGAGGACTAAGATTCGCCTGACCCAAGCCATGGTGTTTTCAGTTGCCTCATATGCATGTAAAAGCTGGACAATGAATGAGGAAGACCAAAGGAGAATTGACGCCTTTGAACTGTGGTGTTGGCAAAGAATATTGTATATACCATAAACTGCCAAAGTAATGAACAAATTTGCCTCGGAAGAAGTACAACCAGAATGCTCCTTAGAAGCAAGGATGGTGAGACTGCATCTCACATACTTTGGACATGTTATCAGGAGGGATCAGTTCCTGGAGAAGGACATCATGCTTGGTAAAGTAGAGGGTCAGCAAAAATGAGGAAGACCTTCAATGAGACGAATTGATACAGTGGCTGCAACAATGGGCTAAAAGCATAGCAACAATTGTGAGGATGATGCAGGACTGGGCAGTGTTTCACTCTGTTGTGCATAGGGTCACTATGGGTCGGAATCAACGCAAGGGCACCGAACAACAACAAATGTTCAAGTTTTAGGTTTGTTTCTTTTTGAACTTAGCTTTTGGTTTCCTTCTTTTTGAACTTAATTCGTTCTGCTGGCTAGAGACCTAGTGTCTTATTTTAGACCTTAAGTATACTAGTTCTTCCAATCGGAAAGTAACTTGAAAGTAGCTACTGATGATTTTAATTTCAATGTTGTGATTCTTTACTGAGAAACTGTATCATAAAACAGGTATGAAGCTGCCACTTCTCCCTGCAAATTTCATAACACAGGTCAGAAGCTGCTACCTCCCCCTGAGAATTTAGTAAAACAGAGCACTATTTTCCAGGTTTTCTCTGAGTCACAAAAAGGACCCTAACAAGGAATGCCACAGGGTTTGGAAGGTGTTTTGCTTAGATCAATGTGTAACTTCATTGCACAAGAGTTTGTTTGTGGGTGGCAGGCAGCCTAGTCCTTTAGCCTTTCTGCGACCACTTTATCCCGTCACAGGAGTCTCATGTTGACTGCCAGCAATCACCCTAATGGCTTTCACTTGTCGACCCGTGCCTAAATTTTTTCAGCTTACAGTGGCTCAGAGCTCTTTGAAAATCGCATTACCACTTTAATGTTCCAAACGCCCAAATTCAGACCTAAACTGCACTTCACCAAGAGTTATTAGATATCACTCTTAAACAAATGATCAAGCAAAAATCTAAGAAAGATTCTCCTTAATTAAACAACCAGTTTTTCAAACAAATATGCCGAACAAAACTTAAGAAAACATGAGAAAAAGAACAAATATAATAAGCAAAGACTCATTTTCCAAAATCACTCACCCTGTCAGTGTCAAAGGGACGTGGAGTGCGAATGCTTGGGTCCAGAAGAAAGGACCTCTCTTTTTGTCAGCTTCTGCTCCGCAGTCCAGGTCTCCTCGAGGTCGACTGGATTCAAGGTTTTAGAATCCCTGCAGCAACTACACCATTAACTCTTATAGGGTGAAAACACCACAAAGTTTAGTAATGCAAAAAGAAAGGTTTTATTCGGCATATATTTAAAGAGGCAAAAGTAGGAAAGGGACAAGCATGCTGCCAGCACCATGTCTGTCCAAGTCTCTGTTCCCAGTTCTTAAGGCTACATCTTAGCAGGCCACATTCTGGGATCCCTTGAACATTTCCCATTCTCTGGATACACACACTTACACACTCACACAACCTAACCCGGTGCACCAATGTAACAGGTACCTGAGCCTTTCATACCCTCAGTGGTCAATTCCTCCTGCTTCCTGGGACTCTTATAAGGCCTTACCTAGGAATTACCCTGTTATTTACCAAATAACTTGGGATCCCTAAAGCTCTCAACGGTCAATTTCTCCTGCTTTTTGATACTTTTCTAATGCCTTACCTAAGAATTACCATGTTACTTACCAAATAACCTCAGATTCCTAATGCATTCAATGATCTATTTCTCTTGCTTCTTGGGGCTCTTCTAAGGCCTTACCTAGGCACTTACTAAACAACCCAGGTGCATTTCGTGTCTCTCGCAGAGCCATCTTTTGGGTCCTGGGGGGCATAAGCTTTTAAAGCTGTTCCAAGTTCTACAGGAGAAATCTCCTGGTGGTGGCAGACATCAGGACCAGTCTGTTTTCTGATCTGCCTCAGGAACTGAGCAGATGGCTTGTGGCTGGCTCGCTAGACATGTTACCAGGTGGAAACCCCAGGTTCTTGCTTGGCATGACTCATATTGGCCAATAAACAAGAGACCGAGGTGGGAGAACAGGAAAGGCACCTTTATCTCATTGTACAAGGAAAAGGAGCCAGTGGGAGCTGCTGATGCCAAGACTGCTCCCCAAGGGCGGGCAGGCAGGTTACTTTTAACGGGGTTTACGGTAGGGAATTCATAAAAGTTAGGTTAGCAACATTCTTAATAGTACTATGTAGGCACAATGGGGTTTACATATAACCTCCAAGCAAAAGCAGGATTCAATTGCAAAGCTAGCAGGGAGTGGTGCCCAGCAAAGGAAAGGATTTTGCAATACAACACTGTAGGGGAGGAAGCCAGGTAAAGAATGCAGTACTGTGGGTCCCTGTCTCACTGGTGAAGTTTTGTATCTTTATCTGGGTATTGCTTATATGGATGCACTCAGTTTGTAAAACTCATCAGAGTGAACACTTACATATACTTTTTTGTATTTATATCTGTAGCAAATTGGGAGAGAAAACTCAATTCTTTACCCTTCTTTATATCCAGGCCTTTACTGTATAATTTTTTTATACCCTTCCACTCTGTCTCTATGGAATCCCGCCCTGGGTAGAACAAATGGTTAAGCACTTGACTACTAGCTGTAAGGTTGGCGGTTCAAACCCACCCAGAGGCACCTTGGAAAACAAGCCTTGCCATCTGCTTCCGAAAGATCACAGACTTGAAAACACTATGGAGCAGTTCTATTCTGCCCACATTGGGTCACTGTGAATCAGAATTGACTTGATGGCAACTAACAAGGACAACAACAATCCTAAGAATTAGGTTTTTTAAAATTGGTACTGTAAAAAAAATACAAGTTTTGCATTATGAAAACATAAAGTGTTCTCTTACCCACGACACTCAAGGTAATCTTGTTAAATATTGTTAAAAATCTATGCACTATAACAAATAAGCTTTTAGGTATGCTGTAAACTAACCTTTAGAAGTAGCTTGTTTATTTCACATAATTGTTTCTAGGTGACCAGGCCCACTGAAAACGGAAAGCCTGGTTTCATTATTCATAAACTTTCACTTAAAACTTGTTCTTTCAGAAAACAGTCAAAATTAATAAGCATATCCAATTTTCAAAACTTCGAGGGTCTTGTAATCAAGACTCACTGATCTTGTGGTTGTCCTGTAACTGTATTGCAAAGTTACATAAAAGTCAACCAATTAGAAATTTTGTTCAAAAGTTCCTAATAACTTTGTATATAAGCACTTTAAGAATCCTCATTAACTGAAACATTCATTTACTGGGTAAATATGTGTTGCTCAATTGCAAATTGTCTATTAAACCTGCTAACACTAATGGTGCTCTGAGTTGTTTATTTTTTGACAGTACTTAAGTTAAATGTATGCATGATGTAACTCTGCCATACACAATGTTCTCTGGTTATGTGTTAGTGAGGCATAATTTATTTAAAATCCAAGGATTGTCAGGTTAACAACAACCTGGCATGCCAACCTGGGCTTGGCTGTACGACTTGCTTTGACCAATGAGATTTTAGCAAACATGACTCAAGCAGTAACCTGAAAAAGACTTGTATGTTTCTGCTTCTACTCTTGTTCCTTTGCAATTTCCGTGGACCGGGCTAGTCTACTGGAGGATGAAACAGTCGCCCCAGTCGTCAGAGCCAAGGCCATCATGGATGAGCCAATAGCCAGCATACCCCCAGATACATGAGTAAACCCAGAAGAACAGTCTAAATGATCAACCCAATCTAAATCATGAACCTACAGGCTCATGAGCAAAATAAATGCTTCTTTTAAGGCACTGAGTTTTGAAGAGGTTGTTGAGCAGCATTAATGTGGTAACAGACAAGTGATACAACTTTATACCTCAATTTAAAATTTTTAAACTACACATATTTCTAAAAAATTCGCCTATGCAAGCAGCCATCTAAGATGCATCAGTTGGTTCCAGCTCAGTTGGAGCAGAGGAAAATGAAGAACACCAAAAACATAAGGAAAATATTAGCCAAAGAGACAAAAGGGCCACATAAACCAGAGACTCCCATCAGCCTAAGACCAGCAGAACTAGATGGTGCCCAGCTACCACCAATGACCGCCCTGACAGGGAACACAACAGAGAGGCCCTGAGGGAGGAGGAGAAATGTATAGGGCCGAACTCAAATTCACATAAAAAGACCAGACTTAACAGACTGACTGAGACTGGAGAAACACCCAAAGCCATGGCCCCCAGACACTCTGTTAACCCGGAACTAAAACTATTCCTGAAACCCACTCTTCAGACAAAGATTAGACTGGGCTATAAAACATGAAATAATGCTCATGAAGAGTGTACTTCCTAGTTCAAGCAGATACATGAGACCAAATGGGCAGCTCCTGTCCAGAGGCAGGATGAGAGGGCAGGAGAGGACAGAAGCTGGTTGGATCGACATGAGAATCCTAGGGCAGAAAGGGGGAATATACTGTCACATTATAGAAATTGCAATTACTGTCACATAACAATATGTGTATAAATTTTTCTTTGAGAAATTAGCTTGAGCTGTAAATTTTTACCTAAAGCACAATTTTTTTCTAAAAATTGGCCTAAGAGACTCCTAACATATCTATTTTTTGAGCATGGCCATGTGCTACAGGGAACCACCCGCCTGAGATCCCACAAGACCAGGGTGGCAAAAGCATAACGGAACATCAGAGTAAGCCCACCAGAAACAGCTGAAAGAGCAACCTGCAGAAGTTCTCCAAGGCATCAAAAAATTCTCTCCTTCTATTTTTTCCAGAAGATGCAGAAGCAAATTATTGCTTCTTTCTCACTGTGCCACCTCCCATTTTTTAAAAAATTTTTCCTCTTATTCTATTCTATGTCAGAAGCCCATCCTCAATAGTCAATAAGTAATATACAGAGAGAAAATATATTCATTTCTATTCCTAGTTTTAGCCATGTTTCACCATAGAGGTTAAAAAAAAAAAAAAGGACCCTCTGGACCCCATTGGTGGGGCACTTAGCAAGGTGAACACTGATGGGCTTGAGCTTGCAGCTGGTGTTCTGACATGAAGCTGTGCAATGGCTGTGTTACCTGGGTTAACCTGTGCTTTTGCAGAACTCAAGATAGGCAGCAGCAGGAGCAGCACCAAGGGCATTCTGGGAATCGGGGTCATCTCAGAAGATGGTGATGGAACTGGAACCTGCAGCCCACCAGAGAGAAGGAGAGGAAAGAGTGAGGCAGATAGATACCACCAACATGAATGAATAGGATTTGCACAGTTAATTTTGTGTTCTCACAGTGCTTATTTCTATATTTAGGTTTTTGAATCATAGACATCAGAAGTTAAATGGGGCATCTGGTATCATCTAATATAAGAATTTCAAACTCTATTCAATCATAGACTCATAGAATTGAAATTAACATAACTATAGTCAAGTGACAAATTTTGCTAAGATAAATATCCAAATTGTGATTAGGTAAAATGCATATTTATCATCTTAACTGATATTTTTTTGTTTTTTAACTGATATTACCACAATTTTGATATTGACCCCAATGTTAAACCGAGAAAACATTCAGTAATTTGAACGTGTTTGCCTTTCAAAAGATGTAAGTTTAATATTTATCCTGACTTACTAGCTCTGGAGTGGTGCCTGGGATTCTGTATTTTTAAAAGTTTCCCCAGGATAATTCATGTGGTAATGGGTTAGAGTTGTAGACATCAGTATGAACTCATGTTTAGCTTAATAGAGATACATAAATATTTATAGATATATATATATATATAAACACAGGTTAGTGCCCACACATAACTCCTTGCTCTGACAGCTAAGAGGACCTAGAAGCAACAACATCTCAGTAGCAACAAGCACACCTAGTACCCGGATATTGGTTTCTAATACCATTCTCCAATAAAAGGAGCCTGTGCTCCTTGGAGAAATGACCGATTCTAAGGCTGGGACAGGAAATATACAAGATGAACCTGGAGCATGTGGTAGTGATACAAAAGTTAAACGGACACACACAAACATACACAACAATGGAGGTATGTAAAGGGGATGCAGGAGCCAACCAGAAAAGCTCCCAATGGCCAAAGCTGGAACAATTTGAGCAACAAAATAATAAACTAAGTAGTATTGGATTATAATCCAAAGTATAGAATAAATATTCATAAGTCATACTGATATAAATAAATGATTGAATAAATAAAGAAATGGGAAAGACTAGACAAATCTCCCATGCAGGATTAAGAATCATTTATGTGGGTATTCCACTCTTGAGGAGATGGTGTATAACTTTCTATTCAAGTATAGACTGCATTGTGACTTTATTCCAAAGAGTGTAGCATGAAAATGGAGGAAAAAAAGAATAACTTTCCAGTGGAGATATCTGACAAACACTACCTCAAACCAGGTGATAAGATTACCATCGACAGCGATAAATCACCTTGATTTGATATGATAAGAATGATACTTTACCTCTTGTAGTTTTCCTCCTCAACACCTACTGTCCCTGTCTGGTGCAGTAGTTAAGAGCTTGGCTGCTAGCCAAAAGGCTAGTAGTTCAAATCCACCAGCTGCTCCTTGGAAACCCTATGAGGCAGTTCTACTCTGTCCTGTGGGGTCACTATGAGTCAGAATCCACTCAACGGCAAGAGGTTTTTGTTTTCAATCAAAAGAAAAACATCAGACAAATCCCAACAGTGAGATAGTCTACAAAATAGCTGATCAGTAACCCTCAAAACTATTAAGATGATCAAAAGCAAGGAAAGCGTGAGAAACTATCACAACCAAGAGGAGCCTATTGCGGAGCAACTATTGTATAAGTGTCTATTAGATGCTATTCCAGGAGTAAAATCCATCAGTAGAAAAGGCAAAGAAGGTCCCTGTTATCACGGAACTTATACAAGTCAAGAAGTAGGTACACAGGAATTTTAGAGACATGTGATATGAAAAAAATAAAAGAGTAATGTGATAGTGAATGAAAGCTGTTTTAAGTAAGGTGGGCAAGAAAGCCCTCTGTGAGTGTGAGATTGGCACAGAAGTAGATTGGCACAGAACAAATAACCCAGAAAAGACTTGTGTCTAAGTGGGAATTTACTATACGATTTAAAAAAAAAAAAAAACTGTCGCCGTCAAGGCGATTCCGACTCGTAGTGACCCTATGGGACAGGGCAGAACTGCCCCATAGGGTTTCCAAGGAGCAGCTGGTGAATTCGAACTGCTAACCTTTTGGTTAGCAGCTGTAGCTCTTAACCACTGCACCACTAGGGCTCCACTATATGATCCAAAACCAAAACCCGTTGCCATCGAGTCAATTCACATAATACAACGGGCATTTAAAATTAAGAAAGAAGTTCCCAATGACTCAATAGCCTTTTCAAAAATAAATAAAGGTATAGCCATACCTCACACAATTCACAAAAATAAAGAGCCCAGAATGTAAAACTAGAACTATAAATGTATGTAAGGAAGAAGATACCAGAGAATTTGTTATGCACTAAAGATGAAGAAGGTCTTCATAAGTAAGACATAGAAAGCAAAACCAGTAAATGAAAAAAGTGAAAGTTTTGCATCAAAATTAAAAACATCTTTGAGACAAAAGATGCCAAAAGCAAACTTAGACAAGAAACAGGCTGAGATAAATATTTGAAATTCTATAATGAAAGTATAATTTTCAGTATGTATAGAGAACTTTTATAAATCACTTCTCAAAAGCCTCTAGAAAAATGGTCAAGTAAATAAATATTTAACAGTGACAGTATAATGCCAGTAAATGTGTAAAAGTGCTTGACCTTACTAATAATCAGAAAAATGCACCTTAAAGAAATAGTTAGCTGTCAATTCCATCCATCAGATGAGCAAAATTTTGAAGCGTGATGATACAAAGTTTGGCAACAATGTAAGGAAATGGATACTGTATACTCTGTCCTTGGATTTATAAATTGGCAGATGATTTAACTATACCCTATGATGTACCCCATTGCTGTCAAGTCGATTCCGACTCCCAGCCACCCTATAGGACAGAGTAGAACAGCCCCATAGGGTTTCCAAGGAGCAGCTGGTGGATTCAAACTGCCGACCTTTTGGTTAGTAGCAGAGTGCTTAACAACCGTGCTGCCAGGGCTTCAATTATTGATTAGTGCATCGTAAGTGAGTAGGGTGGAAGCAGAAAACACTTGAGGACAGCTATGTATATATTACTTTTCTTTTTTAGAACTCTTTGCAATCTGCCAAATTCTTTCAAATATATTACATCATTGAGCCTTACAATTACCCTGTGTAGAGTGATTTCATCCCTCTTTTACAAGGTAGGAAAGTAAACCTTAAGACATCTCACCCACAACCTACGCGGATTTACCTGGACTGGCTATGGTCTCCCATTCATCATACTGAATTACAGTTCACTTCTTTCTCTGTCTCTCAACCAGGCCATGAGTCATTTGAGGCCAGGGATCTTGCTTATCTTGCTGTAGCAAAAATGAGACTGACTAACTTTCTTGGGTCAGAAAACTAGAAAGAGGCCAAGAAAGACACACAGAGCTAGAAAGAGACTTAATTCCAGTTCCTCTGACTCAAAGGCCAATGTTTCTTCTCCCACAGCCCAAGGTTTTCCAAGGAACATCAACGGATATGTGGCTCAGAGACAATAAGTCCTTTGTGGTAAAGAACACAGTTTCCTCTTAACAATCACAATCCTGCCAAGATTCTGAATGAACACTCCAAATTGTCTCTGGATAAACCCATGGCTCAGAAACTCCCTCCCAGACCCCAGAAGGAATGGCGGACTCTCCATCTGAGGACCACCCACCCCACGGCCTGGATAGACCAGGGATCAAAGCAGCCAGGGAAACCAGGACATCAAATAGACGGTCAGGCGAATAGGAGATTGGCAGCATCAACTAGAAATGAACACCTCTCCAGGAAGGAGAAAAACAGCCTGACAGGTCGAACTCCTTACAAGTTATCTCTATGAAATAAGATAATAGGAACGTGAGTGAACTTCCCAAAACCTCTCTCTGAAACTTAGTTAAGGCCACGTCATGGTAAAAGAGCAAGTCATCAGCACACTCTACCCAACACTGTCCCCTTCCATGAGGGCTCACACAGGTAGCACTTGTTCCTGATCAGTCTTGTGTCTCCTGTAGCTCTAGGTGATACACACCCATGGACACACCACAGTCATCTTTTCCAACTGCCTGAAAAAGTCAGACCATTTCCCAAGTAACATGTTTCATTCCATTGCTCAAATGGGATGGTAAGCAGGGATACAGACAAATGCTGAAATGACTTTTGAGCTGCTGAGTGAGAAAGGGCAGGCAGGGTTTAAGGTCTTTTACCTAGCTCACACTTTCAGTCGTCTTGCAGCATAGCCCAGGCCTTCACACCGGGTGAAACAATACATGAGCCCTACTGCAATGTCTATTTTTTGCTATAGAACTGAATACATTCTCTATATATGGAAAGAGTGTGTATTCAGCTCTATAGTGATGGTAGGTAGGTAGACGGATGGTGGGTGGATGAGTGGGTGATTGAGGTGGATGGATGGATTGATGGCTGGATGGATGGGCAGATGGATGGATGGGCGGATGGATGGATGGGCGGATGGATGGATGGATGGATGGGCAGGTGGGTGGGCAGGTGGGCGGGTGGATGGGTGGATACATAGAAGATAATAGATGGCTGGACGGATGGATGGATAGACAATAGATTTAGATGTAAAGAGAAACACTTTCATAAATGTAGCCATAAAAGTCAACTCATTTCTTTGGAAAAATTAGCACCATCATTTCTACTCCTGTGATGATATGGAAAGTAAGCAGGGCAAGCCACCTCTGGAATATTTTACTCTAATAAAATGGAAAGTTTGAGTATCTCTGTTCCTACCAGACCCCTTTTAGAGTGACCATAATTCATAGATGATAGAGGCCCTCTTTTACCCAAGTCTGAATATTAGCAAAAAAACATCTTTTGTCTGAAGCGAACCTAGAGATGCATCCCACTTTAAGGAATGCCTGAACTTACCAAACTCATAAATCATAGAATGTTTATCCACATTACCAAATAAGTCTTTACAAAAAGATTTAGTGCCGGGCACATTTGAATAGTAAGTTTCCACACAGTACGTTTAAAATAACATTCAGTATACAAAAATGCTCCTTCTACTTCCCAAACTCACAAATCATTGAATGATTACCCACGTTAAAAAATAATTCTTCACTTTAAAAGAAGATGCCGTACTGGATTTCTCTGAACAGCAAATCCTCCCAGTACATTCAAAATATGACTCAATATACCCAAATCCAGTTTATACCCAGCTTTTCAGGAATACAGCTTAGGCACAAGCAGGGCACATCTGCTTTGGCAGGAGGCCATTCTCACCAGATGGTCCATCTTCCAAGGTCCAAAATCCAGGGACAATCAGAGGTAACCACCGCTTTGCTGAAGGATAAAAATTCACAAATTTCTCTCAGGGATCTTCCCATTAACCTTGTTATGCAGGCCAAAGAGGAAGTGCCAGCCCTTCTGCACTTCCTGCAGCTCTTGTCTGCAGCCCAGTCCCCTCCACCTAAACCCAGATAGGTCTGCCCTCCAGGAAGGGGTGAGGCCCTGAAAAAGCTGGAATGGGCAGGGGAAGTGGGATAAAGGGTCTTGGGTCAAGTTGGGTCAGGCAGACAATGTGTGGTGTGCGCAGGAAGGGTGTGTGGTGCTTGCTGTTTGTGTGTTGAAGATTAGTGCTCGATGGGGGAGAGAAAACCCTGCAGGCTTTCGGGCCATATATTTTAATTCAAAGGCCATTCAGCGGCCATTCAGGGCCTTCGAGTCTTGTTTTTTCTCTCTGCTGAGTCATTTTTATTTCAACAAAACATGAAGAGCAATCTTGGGAGTATTTAATATTCAGCAAACAAATATGCAGAAATGAGCTTGGTTTTGGCAGAGGCAGGCTCCAAAGACACACATTCACACACAAATAACAGAGCCGTCCCAAACATCCTCGTGTTTTATCTTAATTCTCAAGGATTTGTTGAGGCCTTCCTCATTCCCCTCTTTCCTCTGGGAATCCCAGCCTCGTGCTTCTCAATACTTAACCCCTCAGTACTAAGACAAAAGCCCAGAATGGCCTAACTGGTAAGTGTTTGAGCACTCAGGCTGTGCCTCGACTGACCTGGGGTAACCCACGTTGCTCAGAGGGCAATGAAGCAGCAGACTCTGCTCCTGCCTGGGTTAGAAGAGCACTGTGCTTCCCTCTACCTTGTTCTTTTCATCTGTAACCTGGAGAAGCTGTTGTTGTTAGAGGCCATCAAGAGTAGAACCGCCCCATACGGTTTCCTAGGCTGCAATCTTTACAAGAGGCAGTCAGTCATTCAAACAGAACAAGGGGATACTGCGTGGTTGAAAATCAGGAAAGGTGTGTGTCAGGGTTTTATCCTTTCAGCATAGTTATTCAGTCTGTGCTGAGCAAATAATCCAAGAAGCTGGACTATATGAAGTGGAATGTGGCATCAGGATTAGAGGAAGAGTCATTAACTACCTGCGTTATGCAGATGACACAACCTTGCTTGCTGAAAGTGAAGAGGGCTTGAAGCACTTACTGATGAAGATCAAAGAGCACAGCCTTCAGTACAGATTACACCTCAACATAAAGAAAACAAAAGTCCTCACAACTGGACCAATAAGCATGGCAAATGGAGAAAAGATTGAGGTTGTCGAGGATTTCATTTTACTTGGATCCACAATCAATGCCCATGGAAGCAGCGGTCAAGAAATCAAACCATGTATTGCATTGGACAAATCTCTGCAAAAGACCTCCTTAAAGTGTTGAAAAGCAAAGATGTCACTTTGAGGACAAAGGTTCGCCTGACCCAAGCCATGGTGTTTTCAATTGCCTCATGTGCATTGGAAAGCTGGACAATGAATAAGGAAGACCGAAGAAGAATTGATGCTTTTGAATTACGATGTTGGAGAAGAATATTGAATATACCACGGACTGCCAAAAGAATAATAAAGCTGTCTTGGAAGAAGTACAGCCAGAGTGCTCCTTGGAAGCAAGGATGATGAGACTTCCTCTCATGTACTTTGGACATATTATCAGGAGGGACCAGTCCATAGAAAAGGACATCATGCTTGGGAAGGCAGAGAGGGCCAGGTTGCTATGAGTCAGAACTGACTTGCCAGCACCTGACAACAACAACAATCTTTATGCACACAAATCACCAGGTCTTTCTCCCACAAGCAGCTGGGTGGGTTTCAACTATCAACATTTTGGTTAGCAGTGGAGGGCTTAGCCCCTGGGCTACCAAGGCTCCTGAGTTTGCAAAAATGGTGGAGGGGGGAAAGAGCCAGATAGCTATCTCATTCTCTTACTCTGCTGCCAGGAAGAGGAGAGGAGGCTGAGTAAAAATACTGTCACAGAAGACCAACCCATGCCCCACCTCCTCCAGGGGCTGAATGGCATCACAGAACAATGCCTATTGACATCAGGCACCTATTATCCTTTCTATATTATAAGCGCTAGGGATGTCAAATCTAACGCTTTCATGTAATTACTGGGAGTAATAAGGACAGTAAATACAAAGGAAGGCAGAGCATTTTCCAAATACAAAATGATCTCTTGGAAGCTCTACAATCCTGCATCCCTAGGCCTGCCTGCTAAGACCTTGGAGAAATCATTTCCCTTTGCTGAGCTCTAGCAGTCCCTGGTTCTTCATGTAGATGTCTTATTCCCAACTCTGACTTCAAAACAGCTGAAAATTACCCTAGGCTTGAGCATCTCTCCCAACCAGCCTCTCTCGTTTTCTTTCCCAACAATTCCACTCCTAGGCATCTACCCAAGAGAACCTAAACCATACATTTGCACAGAAACTTGTACGTGAAAGATCAGAGCAGCATTGGCCATAGCAGTCAAAAAGTGAAAACAGCCAAGATGCCCAGCAACTGATGAACGGATAAACAATCTGGGGTATATACATACAACGGAATATCATTCGGTCCTAAAAACAAATGAACTACTGACACAGGTGACAACATGGATACGACTTGAAAACATTATGCTGGCTGAAAGAAGCCAGTCACAAAAGGCCACATCTTGTAAGATTCCACTTACATGAAATGTTCAAAGCAGGCAAATCCATAAAGATAGAAAGCAAACTAGTGGCTGCCAGGGTCTGGGGGAAGGTGGGGATGGGGAGCTTCTGCTAATGGGTATGGGGTTTCTTTTGGAGGTGATGGAAATGTTCTGGCATTCTGTAGCAGTGCCGGTTACACAAGTCTGTGAATCTACCAAAAAGCACTGAATTGTATGCTTTTAAAAGGGGAATTTTATGGTATGTAAAATATATACCTCAACAAAGCTGTCATAAAAAAAGAGCAGTGCTTAATAAATGTTTGTTGAATGACTGCATCGATGACTTTACTAAACTATCCCACTCCCAGGGTAGAAATAATACTGGATGAAACAGCTGATAAGGGTAAAAAGAAATATTATATATGTACCGAGTAATCGATCCACCATTCTTCATCCATCTTACCTTCAAGCCTTTGCCAACCCTTTATTCCCTGCAGCGAGTACCTTTCCTTCTCCTCTCTGCCGTGGCAGAACCTAGAGAACTAGTCTCTTCTTTATAAAGGTGCTCAGACCACTGAAGATCACACTCATTTCTCCTCCCAGTAAACGCAAGACTTGTGTTCTAGCCCGTTCATTTGGTAAATAACTAAATACTGTCTTATGTACTAGAAAGACAAGCCTGGACTCCAGGATGGCAGCTATCAATTCCTTACTAGCTAGGTTTCACTCTTCTAAGCCTCAACTGTTTCATTTGAAAAATAGAGGCTAAAGGCATTTAGAGGTGAAAGAAACTTTCTAAATAACCTTTCTAGTGCCCTCCTTTTGTATAAACAGGGACTGAAGTCTGAGGGAGATGGGTGGCTTTCCCAAGATCACCCAGTGGAAGAGACACGCACTGAACTCTTATCCCCCACCCCCACCCTGCTACCCCCACCCAGCTGCAGTTTCTAATCACTGCCCTGCCAACCACTCTGTGAAGCTCAAATACATCAACACCTTGACGGTAATTAACCACCAAATAGGAGTATGGGCATTAGAAGCAGGACACCCTGGTGGTCACCAACATAGATTCTGTAGCAAGACAGGCTGGGTGTGAGTCCCCTCTCCACCCCTCACCAGCTGTGTAGACCTGGGCACACACCTGAACCTTAGTGCCTCTGTTTCCTCACCTGAAAAATGAGGGTGAAGATGACACCTGTGCCGTAGCAATGCGTGAGGAGGAAATGAACTAACACACATCAAGCACCGAGAACAATGCCTGAATCATAAAGGTTAGCCTTCATTTGTGTTTCTATTTTACTGTTATTGTGTTAGGCATTGCCTCCTGAATAAATTTGAAAGTTCTTTAGGGGCAAAAGCATGCCTCCCCCATCCATATCCTTAGTTTTGTATCACCTGTTGCTGTCGTTAGTTGCCATCGAGTAGACTCATTCTGACTCTTGGAGACCCCACGTAGCAGCTACTTAATAGGTGCTCAGAAGAATACTTGTAGTTCGGTTGATAGGACATTTACGTGGTAGTAAAGTAGACAGTAACCACAATACAAATGCCTTGCTTAGGACACAACACTAAACTTTTCCAGGTAGTTCCCATGAGTGATGCTGCCGCTGGAGAAAGTGAGCTGGTATTTGGCAGTGATAGAAGAAGGTGTGCTTAACTTGTGAACTGTTTGCAGTGTTTCCTGCATAGAGAATCAGGGGGTCGAGCTGAGGAGAGCTGAGTGGTGGTCATACCTGTGGGGACAGAGATTGATCCCACTGCTTGACTGAGTGCTATTTTATTCCTGCATGTGAGGGTGCACACACCCCAACAAACTTTCAATATCACCACCCAAAGCCACCAGTGCCACCCCCAAGGGCCACTACAAAGGGCCAGGAGCTCTTTCTGGTGGTGCCATTTCCACCAGCCTTCCTGACTCTTGTCTGTGGCCTTGCTAGCCTCTTAGAAACACACGGCTGTGCTGGGGTGCTTACTTTTTGCACAGATCCACTTAACATAGGCTTGAAGCATCCCTGTAACATGAATAAATTCTATCTCACCCAGCCGTTGAAAATCCTCCTGAAAGCCAGAAGAGATCAGATGTGGTACAAATGAACCCTACTTCCTGTTCCCTGCAGGAGGCCCTCAATGGAAACAGACTTGTACCCCATTCTTCAGACACCAGCCAGAGTCTGCCCTTTCAGCAGAGCAACCTGAATGTCTTGCCCTTAACCCATGAGGGCTCAGGTAATGAGGGATAACCTTGGTGCTTTTGCCACAAAGAGGCCAGAGGCTCTACCTTCTCTGAGTGAAAGGAGGCAAAAAGGATTTAACCTCGCAGCCTGGACTTGGCATCCATACTCCTTAGTGATAAAATCAGAAATGATCTGAGTCAGGAACTCCTGAAAAAGCCAGATACTAAGTAGTCTGTGGGATGAGGGACACTTCTCTGTAGATCTGGGTGAAGTAGAAAATGGTGTTACTATTAACATTAAATGAGCTGAGGCATAGAAAGGACTTACAGCACAGGGCCAAGGAGATAGTGTTTATTAACATTTAGTTACTATTAGTGATATTATGGAAAAAATGATCATAGGAAGAAAAGGGAAGGTCAGCAGCCAAGGCAACAAGTGCGTACTGGGCACCTTTTGTGAGGGCACAAGGGGGCAACGAAATGAGAAGTTTGTATGGCTGACCTAGGTAAACATTTAGAAAAACTAAACAAGACAGTGGTGAGCCAGTTCGTGCCAGGCTGTGTCTGTAGGTGTGGTACGACAGAGGAGAAGACAGACAAGTAGGCCTTAACAAATAACAGACTTTAGGAAAAAGCAAGAAGGAAAAATTTTTTGTAAAAAAGGAATCATGGAATGTCCTGGCCAGTGAAAGGCTCACAAAGGCCTTCAGTCATTTAGGGAGAGAAAGAAAGGGAGCTGCATGCAGAGCTGGCTGTCATGCCCTCCTTCCCCACAAAGCCCCTACACCAGACAGACTTTGAAGGCCTTCTTAGGCTCAAAAGTCTTAGCAAAAACAAGCAGGGAGAAAGCATGGCCCAGTAATTCTGAACTTAATCTGCTTATTTCCCTTTGACTTTAGGAATGGTAGGACAAAGTAGAAGATGGGGGCGTTATACCAGTATTGGCCAGGGGACATACAGACACCCCAGACACTAAGAGTGAAGGCTCACAGGCCCCACCACCTTGAGGGAATATGGCCCAGAAGTTCCTGCCCAAATCCCAGAGCCAGAAAGCCTCATTCAACAGTTGGGGTAAAAACAAGTGTCTTGCATTCCTTTCCTGGTCCCTACTCCCTCCTTCAAGTCAGTCAGTCCCCCAGCACCTGCAGCTTCTGCAATCCTTGACAAAATAATAATGTCACTGATCAAGAGAGGTTCAGCCTCTAAACCCCTCTACTTCATGCTTCCTTCACATTGCTGGCTGGACATTCCCTTCTGCGTTACTTTAACTGGCAGCGTTTGAGCCAAGCAGTACAGAAAATGTAAGTTTATTTAAGTCTGTTAAAAATCTGCAGACTCCATCCCCATTCAGGAAGCTTCCCCTTGAGTCACCAGTGCCTGGTGCTTACTCTCGATGTGTGAAGAGCCTCTCTCCTTCTTGCCAGGCCCACGCCTCCCCACTTCCTAGCTTGGCTCAAAGACGCTACTTTGCCAGGATTGAATGTGAGACAAAATGCATTCCCAAGCTCAGCCTCCGAATGTTCTTTTTAGATCTAATCTCTCATCCACTCCATCTTTTTCTCTCACAAAAAGTCTTATACTTGCCAACTCCCTTGGACAAGAGCTCATGGTCTTTGAGTTGCCCCTTAAACCAAACCCATTGCCTTCAAGTCAATTCCAACTCATAGTAACCCTATAGGACAGAGTAAAACAGCCCCCACAGGGTTTCTAAGGAGCTGCTGGTAGATTTGAACTGCCAACCTTTTGGTGAGAAGCTGAATGCTTAACCACTGCGTGTTGTCACCATGTAAATCCATGCTTCCATCAAACTTTGTCCCGAGCTCCCATCTGACTCACCCATCCCACCTCTGAGTTCAGGTGATCACTTTGGGGATATAAATAGATACAAATATATACTTGTTATTTGTGATATTTCTTGTGCATGCTTGCCTCTCTGAGTAGACCATGAGCTCCTGGGGGAAGGACCTTGCCATAGCCTTCCTTAACTCCTGGCACAGAGTGCAGAATCTCGCAGAGCCTGGTGGTTATCAGCAAATGTGTTGGGTGGATGAGTTGATGGACTGAGGTGTCTTTAGGTGCCAAGAATAGCTGCTGACTCACTGCTAAGACCTGGGAAGATGGAGTACACAGGCCTTTTCCAACAGGCTCTTACCTCCACGGTACCTCTTCAGGCCACAGTAATTTGTCCCTTCTCTCAATCCATTGTGTCTGTATCCCATTACTTAGTAGGTAATGATATATTGACTTATATTGCTCACTAATTGTGTATGTATATGTATGTGAAAATCTTGTCTCATCAACAAGACTATAAGCTCCTGAAAAGTAAGGATGTTTTGCATCTCTCAGAGCTAATGAGAGTAACGATAAACCTTTATGGAGCACTTATAATATGCCTGGCAGTGTGCTAAGCATTATATGAATTTTCCTTATTTCATCCTCATAACATCTCTATTTGGTTTTTATTTATTTTTTATTATTTTAAAAATGTATGTAACCTAAACTTTGCCAGTTCAAAGTTTCTCACTTGTACAATTTAGTGACATCGATTATATTAATCAGGTTGTACAACCATCACCAATACCTATTGCCAAACTTTCCATCACCAAAAACAGAAATTCAGTGCTTCCTGAACAATGACTCCCTCATTGCCCCTCCCACTCACCCCTGGTAACTACTAATACACTTTAGTCTCTATACATTTGCCTATCCTAGACACTTCATATAAGTGAGATCATACAATGTCTGTCCTTTTGTCACTGAATTACTTCACTTAGCATAATGTTTTCAAAGTTCATCCAAGTTGTAGCACGTGTCAGGACTTCATTTCTCTTTACGGCCGAGTAATATTCCATTGTATATATATATATATATATATATATATATATATATATATATATATATATATCACATTTTGTTTATCCATTTATCTATTGATGGACAGGTTTTTTCCCACATTTTGGCTATCGTGGCTAGTGCTGCACTGAACATTGGTGTACAGTGTCTGCTTGTATTGTTGTCTTCAAGTCTCTTGGGTATATGCCTAGGAGTAGAACTTCTGGGTCATATGGTAGTTCTGTGTTTAACTTTTTGAGGAACTGCCAAACTGTTTTCCACACTGGCTGTACCATTTTGCATTCCCATCAGCATTGGATAACACTTCCAATTTCTCCACATCTTTGCCAATATTTGTTGTTTTCCTTAGCCATCCTAGTTCTGGTGAAGTGATATCTAATTGTGGTTATGATTTGAGTTTTTATTATTATCATCCCCACTTTACAGATAAGAAGACTGAGACACAGACAGGATAGACAATTTGTCCAGGATCACATAGCCAGCAAGTGCAATAACATTGAATATATGGTTCCTTATGTGACGGCTGATATGGTTTCTGGGTTGTGCCCTGCCATGCCCTCCCCAACCACTCCTACTACTGGTCTAACAGGACATTCTCATCAGGACCCAACTTATTGCATGTGCAAGTTTTCTCTCAAACTGCCGGGATGTGAATCTGACTTTAGGGAGGGAATCCCCTCTGTTTCTACCATGATGTTTGTTGTTTTCCATTGGCTGACTTGGAGGCCCTTGTGGCAGCTGAGCTCAGAACAGGGTTTGGCATCACAGAATCGGGCAGCTCAATGTTCACGTCTGCCTGTTTCCCTCACACTCAAACTCACACACACAGGCAGTTCAGGGTAGCAGAAAACCCCAAGCAGGACAGCCCAGGTTCCATGGGGCCTGAAGCTTAGACAATGTGAAGAGATATGATGTGTATAATCACAAGTACAAAATTAGATTCAGTGTCTCAGAAGGATCTTGAACAAGAGAAGTATGGAAGCTTTTGAGTCAACTCCAACTCATGGTAACCCCATGTGTGTCAGAGTAGAACTGACCTCCAAAAGGTTTTCGATGACTGATTTTTTGAAAGCAGATCATCAGGCCTTTCCTCTGAGGTGTCTCTGGGTGGACTCCAACCTTTTAGTTAGACACTGAGCACATTAATAATTGTACAACGCAGGGACACCTAGCTGACAGCAAACCCACAACTGGGCCCGAGTTTGAGTCCCAGCTCTGTCACTAATCACCCTACTGTTCTCAAATGGGCCCCAATTCCCTCTTATTCCAAATGTGGGGCTTGGAAGAACTGAGAATGGAATAGCCCCTGTGATGGTTAAGGTTGTGTGTCAATTTGGCTGGGCAATGATTCTCAATGGTTTGGCAGTTATAATGTAGTTGGGCAGTTATACAATGATGTAATCACCTCCATGATGAGATCTGCTATGAGCAGCCAATCAGTTGAAAAGGAATTTCCTTAGGGATGTGGTCTGCATCCAATATATATGGACTTTCTGAAAAAGCTCACTGGCTTTTGCTCACTCTGGATCCTGCATCTGTCTCGTCATCATCTGTTCTCCAGCTTTTGGGACTTCAGCTAGCAGCTTACCTGCTGATCTCAGGATGCATCAGACTCCACAGCCCATGAGCAAGAGGCCTGCCATCTGACCTGCCAGTCTTGGAGTTGTCAGCCACTGTAGCTAAGTGAGTCAGGAGAAACTTCCAGCCTGAAGCCCGACCCACAGACTTGGGACTTGCCAGCCTCTACAACCGCATGAGCCATTTCTCTCTCCCTCTCCCTCTCCCTCTCTGTCTCTTTCTCTCTTTATACATATGCATATATATATATATATATACACATATATATATACACTTCACTAGGGAACCCAGACTGACATCCCCTCTCAGTCCTGGTGCTCTGAATTCCAAACGCTTTCCTAGGTTCACCACAACATAACAGAGCTGCCTCTGATCCACGAGGGACTTTACTCTCCTTCTAGCCCAGGCACATACTGTATTACAGTAATGAGAGCTTTAGCTGCTTTAAATATCATAAAACAAAAACAACGGGTAGCCCAGGTTCATCATCAGTCCCCTTCCAGACCACAGCGGAAAGTGCTGCCAGACCAAGTCCAGAGCAGAGATGGCAAGAGAAGCCCACACAGTCTCTTTCAGGAATCCATTGGCTCATATCTGGAATGAAAATCACCAGGGGCTATTAAAAGCCAGTCAGAGGGAGAGCCTGGGAGGTCACTCTGGGACAAAAAGCCCCAGGCTGTAGTGAGATTGGGGATCTGAGTCCTCATCCATCAGAGATGAACTGGTGCCAAGCCTGAGGCTGCACGAACCGCGGCCTCTCACCTCTGGGATAGTCAGGGAAGTCCAGCCAAAGGTCTTCACAGAAACAAGGCCACAGTCTCCCTCTGGGTCCTGGGAGGCACCCGCAGAGCAGAACAACAAGCATTGATCAGAAGGGAGGAGTAGTTAAGCAGCAGCGAGGACTGGGCTTGGATAATTTCTCCCTCAATGCTTCCCCCAAACCAAAAAGGGCAAATCTTCTGGGGAATCTGGGCAGACCCTACAAGGTAAACTCTTGAAGCAAGAGCTACGCTGTTCAAGTCACCATAGAGAGTCCCTATAAAGTTCTGTTCTGTAAAATAGTCTATGATTGCACAAAGGCCTTATCAGATAGTTACTTGATGTTGGTGGCCAGAGATATCCTTCAAAAAAAAAACCAACAGTTGCCCATCAAGCTGATCTCAGTTCATGGTGACCCCATGTGTGTCAGAGAAGAATGGTGCTCCATAGGATTTTCAACAGCTAATTTCTCAGAAGTAGATCACCAGGGCTTTCTCCCAAGGCACCTCTCAGGTGGGCTTAAATCACAAGCCTTTGGGTTAGCAGCCAAACACTTAACCATTTGAGCCACCCAAGGAATTCAAAGACTTCCTTAGTATTTGTCAAATCAGAGTGAAAGGTGTGTGCATTAAGCAATCTTCCATAGAGACAATGAGTAAGGCTCATATGCATACTCTCGTCCTGTAAACCTTCTCCTCTCTCCCCTTACTACACTCAGACATTTGGCTCCACTCTTCCAAGGCATTCCCTTTGATTAGGGAACGCAACAAGCATTTATGTCAAGGCAGTTAGGGGTTAGGGTCAGGGTGTGCTGTTTACCTTGCCTGTCCCTGTGCCCTGAACCCCATAATACCTTCTGCCCCTCACCATAAGAGAAAGTTGATAGGAGATTTGCTAATAATTTCTGTTTGTTCTTAACAGTAAAAGCATGTAGGTAATTTTTCCTTAAGCTATACGTTCTTTGCAGGATGAGGCTTCTTAATAAGCATGTGAGTTAGACATTTTAAAAGGGAGGTAGAAGGACTAAAGAAAAGTGAAAAATAGAACTCTCTTTGTCAGGATCCCACTCAGCATTAACTGCAAGAATGTACATAAAGCAACAGAGTCCAATAGTGCATGGTGCCACCAATCTCATGGGCTTCCCTGCATGCTCATTGGGTATACATTTAGGTTTGGGAAAGACAGGGAGTTTCAGGAAAAATCTCAGATTGCATGGTGAGGGGGAAGTTACTGGCAGAGTCCGTTAAATATAAAAACCAAGATCTGGAATGCCTGCACAACAGGGGATTATGTGACAACTTTAGCAACTGTGTCAGGCTCCTAGCACAAGGCCTGGCTTACACTTGAATTTACGTCCCAAGAAGACAGAGACCACTAAATAGACAATAGATAAGTGGTAGCTTTGATGAAGGGTAAGACAGTACACAATACAGGGGAAGCCAGCACAACTTGTACAAGGCAAGGTCATGGAAGTTCCATAGATAATACAACTCACTGAGGGAACAAATTACTTGACTGAGGGCTGTAGGGACCATGGTCTTGTGGAACATCTAGCTCAACTGGAATAACATAGTTCATAAAGAAAATGTTCTACATTCTACTTCAGTGAGTAGTGTCTGGGGTCTTAAAAACCTGTGAGCAGCCATCTAAGATACTCCACTGGTCTCACCCCTTTGAGAGAAAGGAAGAATGAAAAAAACTAAACACACAAGGGAAAGATTAATGGAACATATCCACCTCACCCTCCACCAGACTCAGTCCAGTACAACTAGATGGTGCCCAGCTACCACCACCAACTGCTCTAACATGGATCACATAGAAGGTCCCGGACAGAGCTGGAGAAAAATGTAGAACAAAATTCTAACTCACAAAAAAAAGACTAGACTTCCTGGCCTGACAGAGATGGGAGAAACCCCAAGAGTATGGCCCCCGGACACTCTTTTATCTCAGTTAAGAAGTCATTCCCAAAGTTCACTCCTCAGCCAAAGATTGTCCCATAAAACATAACAAGACTAAAGGGCCACACCAGCCCAGGGACAAGGACTAGAAGATAGGAGAGGACAAGAAAGCCAGTAAGAGGGAACCTCAGCTCAAAAAGGAAGAATGTTAACTTGTCATGGGGTTGTTAACCAATGTCATAAAACAATATGTATACTAACTGTTTGATGAGAAGCTAGTTTGTTCTGTAAACCTTCATCAAAAGTACAACTAAAATAGGCTAAAAAAAAAAAAAAGGACTAAACCAAAAGCAAAGAAGTTTCCAGAACAAACTGAATGCTTCAAAGGCCAGCGTAGCGGGGCGGGGGTTTGGGGACCACGGTTTCAGGGGACATCTAAGTCAATTGGCATAATAAAATCTACTAGCAAAACATTCTGCATCCCACTTTGGAGAGAGGCGTCTGGGGTGTTAAACTCTAGCAAGTGCCCATCTAAGATGCATCAATTGGTCTCAACCCACCTGGATCAAAGGAGAATGAAGAACACCAAGGACACAAGGTAATTATGAGCCCAAGAGACAGAAATGGCCACATAAAGCAGAGACTACATCAGCCTGAGACCAGAAGAACTAGATGATACCTGGCTACAAACGATGACTGCCCTGACAGGGAACGCAACAGAGAACCCCTGAGGGAGCAGGAGAGCAGTGGGATGTGGACCCCAAATTCTTACAAAAAGACCAGACTTAATGGTCAGAATGGGACTGGAGGGACCCCAGTGGTCATGGCCCCCAGACCTTCTGTTGGCCCAGGACAGGAATCGTTCCCAAAGCCAACTCTTCAGACAGGGATTGTACTGGACAATGGGCTGGAGAGGGATGCTGGTGAGGACTGAGCTTCTTGGATCAGGTGGACACTTGAGACTATGTTGGCATCTCCTCCCTGGAAGGGAGATGAGAGGGTAGAGAAGGTTAGAAGCTGGCGAAATGGACGCGAAAAGAGAGTGGAGGGAGAGGGCGGGCTGTCTCATTAGGGGGAGAGCAACTGGGAGTATGTAGCAAGGTGTATATAAGTTTTTGTTTGAGAGACTGGCTTGATTTGTAAACTTTCACTTAAAGCACAATAAAAATTTTTTTAAAAAAAGAGATAAAAAAGTTCGGCAGTTTGAATCCACCAGCCACTCCTTGGAAACCCTATGGGAGAGTTCTACTTTATCCCATTAGGGTCACTATGAGTCAGAATCAACTCAGTGGGAATGGGTTTGGTTTTTATGTTTTAAGAAACACAATTTCTTAATTTCAGGAGTGTGCTGATTCGTAAGGAAGCACAAGTTAGCCCTTGTGTGCCTTGCTTACTGGTTAATCCACCCGTTCACCACCAACTTAGACTTACCTATCCCTAAACTTCTCATTTACGCTTTAGAGTTACTGTTGACAATTTGATCTCACGTATGTAGATAATTCTTTAAAGGAGCACAATGCTCAGGTTGAGCATTCTTTACTAATTTAGCTAAACAGCTTAGTTTAAAGATGACTTCAGGGGATAATTTCAGTTCATGGTTTGAAAATTTTCTTAGAGCGATAGATTCAGGGGTCTCTCCAGTCCCAATAGATCCAGTAAGTCTGGATTCTGTAAGAATTTGAAATCCTCCTCGACAGATTTTCCCCTTTGGGTCAGGATTTTTCTTTTCGTCAGTTGCTGACTTTTTTTTTTTTTTTAGGCCCTGTATTTTTGCTGGAGGTATTGGGAGAGAAAAGTCTTTACTCAGCTGGGGTTGCTAGCCCGACGAAATGCAGGCCTGAAGTGTTGGGGCTGCTGGTTTTCTATTGCTGCATAGCGAATCAACACAGACTTAGCAGCTTAAAACAGCAACAGCCATGCGCTGCATAACATCCTTTAGGTCAATGTCCAACCCCACATGCATCCATGGTCCCATAAGGTATAACAGAGTTCAGAAATTCCCGTCAGAGAATGGGAAGTAGTGGACATAACTGGACGCCATGAACATAACAGTTTCCCGCATGCAACACATGTATCTCCTTTCACTTGTATACAAAGCAGTTGCACTGCCAGGTATAAAATGGTACTAAAACAAAACACCTAATCTGTTGCCATCAAGTCGATTCCAATTCATAGAGGTCCAATGGGGCAGAGTGAAACTACCCCATAAGGTTTCCAAGGCTATAAATCTTTACAGAAGCAGACTGCCACATCTTTTTCACAGGAGAGGCTGGTGGGTTTGAACTACTGACCTCTGGTTAGCAGCTGCATGGTTTAACCACTGTGTCACCAGGGCTCCTATATAATGGTACAGAACATATATAACCTATAACATGTATGTTTGAATGGTCATAATAAATGCTTATGTTACCGGCAAAAAAAAAAAAAGTTTTATAAGATTTCCATTCTCAATCTAAAAAAAAAAAGAATACAGAGACCTCAGCTCTCTTGATCACTGCCAAATCTCCAACACCCAACACAGTGCCTGCCACAGAACAGGTGCTCAAGAAATACTTGCTGAATTAATGTGTGGTAGGTATTCAGGAAACCCTGGTGGTGTAGTGGTTAAGTGCTATGGCTGCTAACCAAAAGGTTGGAAGCTCAAATCCACCAGGTGCTCCTTGGAAACTCTAGGGGACAGTTCTACTCTGACCTAAAGGGTTGCTATGAGTCGCAATCGACTCAACGGCAATGGGTTTTGGTCTTTTTTAGGTATTCAATGGGGCCCTGGTGGTGCAATGGTTAACAGCTTGGCTGCCAACCAAGAGGTGGGCAGTTCGAATCCACTGGCCAGTCCTCGGAACCCTGTGGGACAGTTCTCCTTTGTCCTATGGGTCGCTAGGAGTCAGAATCCACTCAACAGCAAAAGGTTTGGTTTTTTGGTTTGGGTATTCAATAAACATTTGTTCCCTTTTTACATTCTTAATTTCTTTTGTCTCAGGAAGTAATCGTGGATTTGCAATCCATTTGCCACACATGGTTGGTACTAAAGGGACAATACTGCTCTGGAGCTCAGTGTTCTCATTGTCCATCTGGCCTCACTTCCTCCCCCACGATCACCACCCGTGCAATGAGAACAATAACATAATGGCAAGCTCTCGCTTACCCTTCCTTTCTCTGAACTCTTCACTGATGTTGATTACATTCTCCCTTGGACTGAATATTAACTTTTCATATGATTAAGCCTTATCTCTGTGCTTAGTTCACTTATATGCTGCTAACCATATTCATTTCATTATAAAATCACTAAGATTGGGGACTGGGTTATACATCCTTTGTATACACCATGGCACCTAGCACGATGCTTTATACATTTCCAAATAAACTTCACAGACTCTTCTCCCAAGCTGTGATTTTCCTGGTTATATTTTATACCTCTTTACTCAATCTAGTCTTTTTCCTTTATACATCTTCCCAAATTTCAAAAGGAAAAAGGTTTTAAACATTCCTTAGCCAGCATTTATTGAGGACTTACTACATACTGGACAATGTGCTAGGTGGTAAAGAGGAAAAGACACACAGAGAGAATATAGAAGATCAGAAATATTACAATTTGGATCTCTTTTTCTATTAAAACCAAGGGAGTCAGTTAGCTGAGTGGGTTAGTGAAAACAGCATCTGACCAGCTGCTAAACTAATGGTACAACCTTGAACGAGCCAAATATTCTCCCTGAGACTCTGTTCCTTAATCCATTAAACAAAGGGGAGGACTGCCAAGGACATACCCTCTCTCACGTCCTGTTCCTTCAGGATAATGAGCAGTAGTACCAAAGCTTATGTGATTAAATTATGTGGTGGCAAATATAAGTGATGTGACTTTTGAGAGCAGAATGAGATCCCTGAGGTTGAAACAGTTAGGAGGGAAAACATAAATGCACGTAGAAGCGACTACTCCTAAACCCACAACGACAAACTATATACTCAGAGCCTCTTGTGGTAATAGTTTAGGGAATGCTCTATACTCAGGGTCACACAAATGCACTTAGTTGGGTAGATAATGTCCACACAAAATGAGAGTGAGCAATATAAGTCTTTACATTGTTCTTGGTCGTTCTGAACTCACTGTTTCCACAGGCTTTAAGTATAAGCTGAGGACCTAAAGAAAGAACCTGTCTCCTTGTTCCAGCTGTCTTTGGCACTTCTGGGAAATGTTGAAAGTTTTCTCAGAAAAACGGAAGAAGTAACCCAAGAAAGAAAGCAGAATAACAAAATTGCAAAGAAGCAAAGACAAAAAAAAATGTGATTCAGTATTTAGTGCACGGTAATGCCTGTGGGATGAAGATCCTGGGAGGTAAAGGAGCACAAAGAAAATAAAGAGAGGAGCCCGAAACTGCACCACTGGGGCTAATAAAAAGAATGAGACTCTCCTCAGAGAGGGTGGACTGGGCTTTGTGACAAGGAAGTGGTGCTTCCAGTATCCAGTTCAAGGAGTTTGATACAGTCTCAGTGGGAAGAAGGGAGAAGTGGTAATGGGTGACTCCCTACCAAGAAAACAAAAGGATTGATTGAAGGGACTTGGAATGTTTCACCTTGAAAAAAGAAGACTCTTTGGGCACTTGATGATTGTCTTCAAATATGTGATGCACCATCCTGAAATAGAGGGGTTGAGATCATACATTTTTGGAGTTAGCTCCAAAGTCTAACTAAGGAAGTTTCAGGGAGGCAGATTTCAACCAAAAACAAGTGGGAACATCCTAAAAATTAGATCCATCCAGTAATGGGCCACATCTTTGTGAGGGTTTGAGCTCCCCATTATTGAAGTGTACAAGTAGAGTCTGAGCGATCATGCTGTTTGGGAAGGTATAGAGAGAAGTCCTTTTCTATGCAGGAAACTGGGTTACATAACCTTTAAAGTACCTTCCAATTTAAATAACCTAAGGGTCTGTAAAGAGTCTGTTTTTTTTTTTTTTAAGGGTCTGTAAAGGGTCTGTTAGGTGCTCCTTGGAAATTCTATGGGGCAGTTCTACTCTCTCCTATAGGGTCCTTATGAGTCGTAATAGACTCGACAGCACTGGGTTTGGTTTGGTTTGGTTTTTGGTAACCGTTTGTTATTAATAGCACAAAAACAGGGTAATTTAACACCAGCCTGACACAACCAGACAGATAGGTACCACCAGTTAAAACAACTATGTTACTTATACAGATACATATTTGAAGCCTTACACAATGATAGCTTATGGCCCAAGAGTCAATCATTTGTAGACATATGGACATTCTCACATATCCATACCATGTGCACATGCAGACACCAGAGCTCATTATTATCTAAGTGGGCTTTGCTTTCCATTTTCTACTGATGTCATCTAGCCCAGATTCTGTGGCTAAATTGGCATAACAGGACTGTATTCAAATATAGCTAATTGTTTAAAGTCATTTTGAGCTTCAGTCAGAATGAGATTTGGAGGGCAAAATTGATCATTTTTCTAAGAAAATATGTTCAACCTACTTAATACCACTTCACAGCTATAAACAATAATTAGCTCTACTGAGGCTAGCTGTAAAACTCAACTCATTCAAGTGTTTTAATCCACAAACATACGTTTGGCAAATTATCTGTTTCCCAGTTCCTCCTCCCACCTCTTCATTTTGGCATATCCTGAATTATTTATCAGAGTCTTAAATGTCATTGAAATATAAACCAACACTTCTCAGTGTTTCTCCTATTTCATTTCACAAGAGCATAAATCCAAGACAGAGTATGGGAAGAAAATGTTTCAGTTACAAAGCATAGAGCTTCCTCTTCTGTCTCTACCCATTGGCTGTAAGCAGTCTGACAGCATGGACTCTGGACTGTTCCTCATAGTAACTTGTAAGTGACTAATGAATGTTGTTAAATGACCCTGAGTAATACCTCAAGGCTATATCTTCTCAAGATTATCTCCTCTAATGTCTTGTAATGGCCCCAAATCCCATTGTCAGAGTTTTGGAGTCCCATTGCTTCTAAAATTTTGGTTAGATGGCACACTTCAACACCTTTAATAAAAGAACGACCCAATCTACCACGCTCATTGTTCTTTGCAAACACTTCCTCTTGTGTAGAGGTTTGTGTGCACACCAGCATCCTGAACCTGAAATCATGACATGATAGTAATTCTGAAAGCTCGATAATATCCATACTGTCCTTCAGTCCCAAAGTTTCAGGCTGCCCTGGGGAAAAAACATTCCCCTGGGTGTGAATCTTGAATATGGCACCTAAATGAGTTTCACGGTGTCCTTGACGTATCTTCTCGGAAAGAGATATAGTACACGGAAGTGAATGTCTAGGTCACGGTCATGAGATCCAACAATAACCCAGTGGACATAGCACTCACTAGGTCATGAGCTCAGCAATAGGATCCAGGGCTGATTAAAAAGGGGCACATTTACCCAAAGTGACAGACAATGGTGTAGCTGGTGGAAGCCAGGATACCGGTGCTGAACATCAAGTGAGGAGTGGAGTAAGGCTGAAAATGAGAAAGCAAATCATAAGGTTGGAATCCTGGAATATTGGAAACAGCTGAAGAAATTTGGTGAGAGACAGGCTCAAGACAAAGTCCTGTTCACTGCAATGGTGCTGCAGGCTTACTTCCGAGTAGTCCAAGGGAGTTTACATACGCTATCTCTTCATATGCTATCTCTCGAGTATCATCATTTGCTTGGAAATGGAGTTGTGGGTGGTCATGATTAACGGGAGAGCATGTACGGATTATCAGTTTCCCAACAAACTGAGCCACATACCAATTGATATAACTGGACAAGGTAGAAATGGAAACTAATTACAAGGAAGAGACCTTCCTGAATGTCATCAAAAGATGTATTTGTAAATGCAAATATATTGGCATTTATGTCTAACAATTTTACCACGGAATTTTGGCTCTAATTCTTCTCTCTTGTGTTCTGAACCTAAAACTGGGTTTTTACTGGGATAAAATTTACGGCATTTGTAGAAATATGAGTGACTCTTACAGAAGTCAAAGTGAACTGAGAAGTTGAATTCATCGTATATACTATACATTTTACTTTTATTTTCTCATACTTTGCATGGGTCAAGCAAGAAATAGAGAATGGAATAACAGGACCCAGCCACTAGCTGGACACTTTATAGGAACCAGATCACATGGGCATATTTAGCCTCAGACTATTCTCCAACAAAACTCCATACTCTCCAAAACAAATGTTCATGAAAGTAAGAAATCCCAAGTTAGAACAACCACAACGTTTAGTTTTTCACACTTGGTTTTTCACAGGAATCGGTGTTTTCAATGCAGAAAAAGGTAAATGCTATTTCTTAAACTAGCAATATTGGGGAGCAGGAGAAAAGAGATAATACAGAATTGGAAAGATGAGATAAATGAATGCAGGTGGAAGCCACATAGATTCTAAGAAGACGATCATTAAATCATTATGGCCTAGCAAGACCAAGTGTTTAAAACTATAATGTTAATTAGATACATTTCCATTCAGTTCAGCAGGCAGTTTTAGAGAAGGCACTGAGAAATCCAAATGCCTCCTGTCTGTTCTCAAAATTGCCACCCTCTCCTCACATGCACAGGCATCTCTTAGCTCTGACGTAAGTTAGCATCTTTGTTAGCCTTCTCCTGCATATGCTGCTGTGGAAGCCTCCTGTTGCAGTTAACCAAACCAAACCCAAACCCACTGCTGTCAAGTAGATTCGAACTCATAGCGACCCTACAGGGCAGAGTAGAACTGCCCCATAGAGTTTCCAAGGAGCGCCTGGTGGATTTGAATGGCTGACCTCTTGGTTAGCAGCTGCAGCATTTAACCACTACATCAGCAGGGTTAAATAAGGACTAATAGAGCCTCGGAGCCCCGGTTGCTCAGTGGCTAAGAGTTTGGCTGCTAACCGAAAGGTCAGCAGCTCGAATCTACCAGCCTCTCCTTGGGAATCCTATGTGACAGTTCAACTCTGTCCTATAGGGTTGCTAGGAGTCGGAATCGACTCAACAGCAATGGGTTTGGTTTGGTTTTTTATATAGATCCCCTGGAGGAGTCCCTGCTTAGTGCAAATGGCTAATGGGCTTAACTGCTAACTGAAAGGCTGGAGGTTTAAGTCTACCCAGAAGCACTTTGGAAGATCTGCTTCTGAAAAATCAGCCACCAAAACCCTATGGATTACAGTTCTACTGTCACACACATGAGGTTCCCGTGAGTCACCATCAATTCCACTGCAACTGGTAACTAGTAGGAGCCCCCAGAGAATATCCTCACAGTACAGAAAAGCCCAAAAGGATGACAGGTTAAAGAGCTCCTGTCATTTGAGTTGATCAGTAATTTCAGGCTTGGGAAATCTTCTAATCTCCCCCTCCTTTTTCTCTGAAAACCCCCAGGACAAGCAAGCCTTTAGGAATAAAACACATTGTAATAAAAGAGACCTCGAGTTGTAAGAGAAGACCTGCAGGGTCAGCAATGGAAACTACTAGGGAGGAGCCCTCTGAATAACTCCTCAGGCTCCTTGGAGTTCAAAAGGAGAGCTGTGAGTCACAGGGTGCCGACACCCCTCCCCGTGGTCAGCTTCTGGTGGTGGGAAAATTCCTAAGCTTAACCTTCCTTCTCAGCTTGAAGGTGCATGAGCTATGCCCACCCACACATGGCAGGAGCTGGGGGAGTGGGTGGGGGACAGCCCAACCTGAAACACAGGGATGAATGGACACCCAGCTTGACAGAAGTACCATTCCTCCCTCTCCTCTGAAAAAAAATGAGCCCTGGTCATGCAATGGTTAAGCACTTGGCTGCCAACTAAAAGGTTGATGGTTCAAACCCACCCAGCAGCTCTTTGGGAGAAAGACCTGGCCATCTGCTTCTATAAACATTACAGTCAAGAAAACCTTATGTGGCAATTCTACTCTGTCACGTGGGGTCGCTGAGAGTTGGAATTGACTCCACAACACCCAACAGTAACAACCTCTGAAAGAAATAAAACTCACCATGGTACATCGAGAGGGTCAATTAAGTACATTCTCTGCATGGGGCAGGCCTAGAGGGGCAATGGAATTTGACACCTTGAATGGGTCAGCACTCTGGAACCTGCACAAACCATGCCTCGCCTGATGCTTCCAACAGCCTCAGATGTGCCCACAGCAAGGGTAAATCCCCTCTGGTAAGCAGAGTATCTATCTGGCCAGCTTCTGAGAACCGAATCCCTTGAGTGTTCTTGGACACACTATCCCACAGACCCCTGCCAGTTGTCTGATCATTCTCCCTTCTCAGCTACTCCACCTTCTCAGTTTTCCCCCAGTGACCTGTCCCTGTGTTCAGTTTCACTCATCAAAGTGTTCTTAAGAAGACAGCTCTCAGGCAGACAGGCAGGTAGATAAACTACAACATCAGTGACCAATAAATTAGCAAATTCTATTCTCACAGCCAATTAAGTTAACTGGCAGTTGCTGTCTTTATTATCATTAATTATAGACTCTTAGAGCTGGTAATGGATAACCCTGTTGTTGTTGTTAGGTGCCGTCGAGAGTCGGTTCCGACTCATAGCAACCCTATGCACAACAGAACGAAACACTACCCAGCCCTGTGCCATCCTTACAATCGTTGTTAGGCTTGAGCTCATTGTTGCAGCCACTGTGTCGATCCACCTCGTTGAGGGTCTTCCTCTTTTCCGCTGACCCTGTACTCTGCCAAGCATGATGTCCTTCTCCAGGGACTGATCCCTCCTGACAACATGTCCAAAGTATGTAAGACACAGTTTCACCATCCTGGCCTCTAAGGAGCATTCTGGCCGCACTTCTTCCAAGACAGATTTGTTCATTCTTTTGGCAGTCCATGGTATATTCAATATTCTTCGCCCTAGCCCATCTAATTCTGCACATACCTACCTACAGTACATAGAAGCCCTGGTGGCACAATGGTTAAGTGCTTGACTGCTAACTGAAAGGTTGGTGGTTCGAATCCACCAACTGCTCCACAGGAGAAAAGACCTAGCAATCTGCTCCTGTAAAGATGACAGCCTAAGAAACCCTGTTGGGCTGTTCTACTCTGTCTTGCAGGGTTGCTATGAGTCCAAAACCACTCAGCAGCAACAACAACAAGTAGTATAGCACCGTGCTTGGCACAGACTCTGGAACCAGACTGCCTGGTTTTAAATCTCAACTCTGACCTTTACTAACCATGCGATTTTAGGCAAATGATGTCATGCCCACCTAATTTTTTTTTTTTTTAAGAGCAGTGCTCCCCAAGAGGGCCATGATGGGGAGTAAATGCCTTAATACTTGGAATGGTGCTTGGCATCTAGTGTCAGCTCTTATTATTCCAACTGGAGCTGTTTAAACAACTGGAGCTAGTGGCGTTTCACAGGACATATGTTTTGACTGTCCCTCGTACCTAGCTAAGGCTCATAGGTGTGAAATAATCACAATGTTACAACACCTTGGCAGCAGAAACAAACAAAAAGCCCACCTCTTTCTCTCTAATGAGAAACAGTCCAGGTTAGCAGGCAAACTTGTCAAGTTCAACCTCTCATTAGAATGTTTCTCCCAAGTATGTCTAATCCTGCATTTGTTATAAACTTGTTCGGATGCTTCAGTTTTCAGCAAACAATGTGTGAGACTATGTGGTTTTGGCGTTTCCTCCCCAGGAGATCTTAGGACCTGAATTTTATAGCCTAACAGTTGGGCTGCTCTGTGTACTCCTGGGGCCAGCTCTTGGATCTTTTTAAAAACTGTCTCTAACTCCATCTCTTCTAAAAAATACATATTCTAAACCATAATCCATGAATTCTGTGAAGTCTGACAAGCAAATTAACAGAGAAAGGGTTGCTGAGAAAAGTCATCATCTCCCTACTGCACCAGCCCCTAGCAGACCGTGATCAGGCTCAGGACGCATGGTCTGCACCAGCCCCCAGAGAGGTGATGGGGGATTCTGTAAACTCAGGTGTGGAGGCACAGGGCTCTGGGGGGACCCCAGCAGGGAAGTGGAGATTCTGGGCAGCTACGTTTAAGGGTCCACAGGTCCATACCTTGGAAAGTGGATTCTGGAGCCTCAGAGGATTAGCACCGTCAGACCAGTGGGGGTATTTAGTGGTGAAGGAGACTGGTGGCTGGGTAGAGAGCGCGGGCAGGGAAGAGAGCCCTGAGGCCCAGGGGCCTCCTTTGGTTTCAGCAGGAAGGGCTGGGCAAGCAGGAATGGGGGAGGTGGGATGAGGGGAAACAGCTCTGTTAATAAGGCGGTGGTGTAGCTGTCCGTTTCGTTTTGGGCTGGGGGTTGGTGAGGTGCTCATCCGGCTATCACCTCCACCAAATGTGCAACCAATCAGTGTCGTGTTTCAAACCCCCACCCTGCTTTGGCCAAGGAGACCACGAATAAAGCCAGAGGCTCATGCAGAAACAGGCAGGAGCCTGGAGCTCTGAGCAGACTCGTTCAGAGGCTCGTGAAATATGACACCCAGAGAGGGAAACTGGAGGAAGAGAGTCAGGGCCAAACAAACACGCCCTCAGCCAGAGCACTGAGCCCAGAGGCCAGAGCAGGGGCTGCTGTCCCTTCAGGGGAAAAGGCCAGCTGTTCCCTCTCTCTTTCCTCTCCAGGCTCCCAATTCCCCCAAAGAGGAGAAACTCTTTCTGCTTGAAAAGTACATCCACCTACCCTACCAACAGTTTAGAGAGCTTCTTTTGTGAACCCTTCCTTGGCAAATGTTATATAAAAACCCATTGCCACGGAGTCAATTCCAACTCATGGCAACCCTATAGGACAGAGTAGAACTGCCCCATTGGGTTTCCAAGGAGCAGCTGGTGGATTCGAACTGTAACCTTTTTGGTTAGCAGCCATAGCACACCATAGCTCTTAACCACTGCATGACCAGGACTCCAAAGGTTATATATTTCGTGTTATTTGGTGAAAATAATATTGTTTCAGTATCTACTGTAAGTCAAATGTTCTACTGAACCCATTGAATTTGCCATTACCTCTCTCCTACACTTTAACCAATAGTGGAATCAAGATAGATAATCATCTGTGTCTAGAGAGAGAGCGACTAATCCGTGGCAGAAGATAACGTAAAGTAAGATGCGTAAATGAGTTGTTGGGTTTATTTCCCAATAATAGAGGCAGTCAAGCCTTATACATTTTGAATCCCTTAAGTTCATAGCTCAGCACTATCACTGACCTGCTATGTGACACAGGACAAACCACTCAACCTCTCTGAGATTTAATTTCCTCATCTGTAAAATGCAGATAATGGTATCTACCCTGTACAACTACCATTAGAATTAAATGAGATAGTTTATTTAAAGCCTGGCATATAGCAAGAGATAATAAATGAGTGTGTCAGAGCCCTGGTGGTGAAGTGGCTAAGAGCTTGGCTTCTAACCGAAAGTTTGGCAGTTCAAATCCACTAGCCACTCCTTGGAAACCCTATGGGGCAGTTCTCCCTGGTCCTATAGGGTTGCTATGAGTCCAAATCAACTCAATGGCAACAAGTTTGGTTTTATGGTTTTATGAGTATGTCTGATGCTCAAATATTTATAATTCTTCAAAAAAACCTGATAAATTATTTATGTAAGTCAATTTGAGAGACTTTAGCACAATGCCCAGTACCCCCATTTTATGTCCCTCTTAACTCTCTTCCAAACCTCATGCCAAGCAGAGAGGAGTAGCACCCCTTTTTATAAGTGGTGTAAACCATCAGCATAAGTTTTCTCTTTCTCTCTTGTCTCTTCCATTCTCTCATCATGATAAAAGCTTTCATTTCCATATGAAGAAAAAGGCTGTGATAAATTGGAAAGACGTCCACCCACCATACCAAAAACTTGACAAAACTAATAAAACTCAACTCCGAATGTTTTTCTAGAAATTAAGTCTCAATTCTAGAAACAAGGCACAATAATGATCTTGCTCTGTAGCCAAGGCAAGATATTTGATTCTCCATATCTGAATTTCTTCACAGAGAAGTCCAAAGTTCTCTATACTGAAATTTTTTTATGTGATTGAGTGAAATAAGGTAAGATTAAAATATGAAACATGTGTATGTGTTTGAGAAAATATGAAACAGAAAATTATCAGAAATAAAATCTTAAACACAAACCTGGTGTGGCTTTTGTAAGTTGGTGAATAATGTCTTGACTGTAACATGTTTCTATCCATTAGTGATAAAAATACTAATAAAAAAATAGCCTAAGGATCTAGCCCAACATTCATTCACTTAATATTTAATAAAATCCCAAAACCAAACCCACTGCCGTCGAGTCGATTCCAACTCATAGCGACCCTATAGGACAGAGTAGAACTGCCCCATAGAGTTTCCAAGGAGCACCTGTTGGTTTTGAACTGCCAACCTCTTGGTTAGCAGCTGTAGCACTTAACTGCTACGCCACCAGGGTTTCCTAATATTTAATAAGCAGTATCTAAATGTCAAGAACTGTGCTAAGCACTTAATATGCAAAACAGATACAATTATCTCCCACCTGTGTCTTACAGTTTAGTGAGGGGTTCAGAAAAACAAAAGGCAATTCCAGAATGATGTAAGAAGGCAATAACAGGGAGAACAAGGGGTGCTATGATAGTCCCTTGGCTAAGATTTGGGGGGAAAAGAAAAGTTTCCCAGAAGGAGCAATGCATAAGTTGAGATCTGCCAAACCCATTGCTGTTGAGCCAGTTCCAACTCATAGCAACCCATAGGACATAGAGCTGCTCCATGGGGTTCCCAAGGCTGCAATCTTTATGGAAGCAGATTGTCACGTCTTTCTCCCGGGGAGCAGCTGGTGGGTTCAAATCGCTGACATTTCAGTTTGCAGCTGAGAGCTTAACCACTGCACCACCAGGTTATGCAAAACCTGAAAGGAGTGGGTGAGAGAAGAGAATGCAGGACCCATGTGTAGAAAGACCCAGACAGTAGAAGGCTATGTGGGATGCTGGGACAATGGAATACTTTTGGTGTGCTTGTAAGACAGGGAACAGAGGGCCCCCTCAAATCTGCAAACAAAGTACAGGAAATGGGCCAGGGTGCAGAAACAAAGCCATTCCCCAGAACAATGGGGTAGGATATCAGAAGATAGCCCACAAACTTCTTTTAAGTTGTCTTACAGAAGCAGCTGGATAAAACCAGCCCCACAGACATGCACAGAACATGCACCTGTGACCGCTGTGTGACCTTCCACCAGGAGCAGTGAGGGACTGCAGCAGCAGCCAAGGAATTGAACTTGGGGAGTGAGAGACTGCACAGGTGCGACACCCCAAAGTAAGTCCTGCTACGAATCCCAGAGGCCTCCAGGAAAGGATCCATCTTAAAAAGCTACCGCATGGACACTGTAGTTAACATATCCCCACCTATGCCTATGAATAAACATGAATCTTTTCCTGCCCAAGAACTTTAAAAATCCAGGCAAGTCCTTGTTCTGGGAGACAGGGGTATGCGTTGCTTAGGCCCTCCTCATCTCTGTTTACAAGCCTCTTCAATAAAGCTTTGCTCGTGTGGAAAACTCTATGTGCCTTACCTGCACATTCCTGACCAGTGAGAGGCAAGAACCTTATTCTGGTAACAATTTTGGTGAGCCAGCCAGGAGGATCCAGGGGGCACAATGGAACCTTTTGCATCCCATTCTCAGACCTGAGGCAGCATGGAAAGGAGAACTGCCTGACTCCAGCGGATGAACAAACCAGCTACCGAGACTGATTTCTTCTCACGTTTCTCTGCCAGGTAAGGACTTCTCCCCCTTACTCCTTGCGGCCCAACCTCAGTTTCATTTACCTCCTAACCAAACTTTCTGTTTTTCTGTCTGTTTTTCCTTGGAAATGTGAAGCGCAATAATGAGGACTCAGTAGAAATATGAGTGGCGGATGAGTCGCTTGCTCGAGTTAGGCCATCCAGGTGTCCCTCAGGTCTTTCTCACCCTAGGGACCAAGGGACCCTTCCACAGAGGGTCCCCAGTGCAACTGGTCTTTCTGACCCTAAAGACCAAGGGATGCCTTCTTAAACCTCAGGGACTAGGGGGCTCCACACCAGAGGTTACTCCTGAAACGTCTACGGAGGGTCCCCAGTGTGATGGGTCTTTTGACCCTAGGGACCAAGGGATGCCTTCCAAGGAGGATCCCCAGTGTGATAGGTTTTTCAAACCCTAGGGACCAAGGGATCCCTTCTTTTTGACCCCATGGGAGTAGGAAATTTCTGGTCTGCTGGTAGCGTGCTCTTTGACAGGAACTGCAGCCTGTCCCTTTTTCCTCCTCTTTCCTTTCCTCTCAAGGTGGCCTTTTGCTCAGCCACTTGTTCACCTGCTGTTTTTGTGTGTCTGAATATTGTCTGTCTCTAGATGGCGCACTCTGTTTTTGGGGGAATGGATGTAGAGTTCTCTGTTTAGATTGAGAGACTGAAGCCCCTCCATTTGGTATTGGAGATAAGAGGTATCTAGAAGATCGAAGTGGAGATTCAGATATTCCTAGTAATGTGTTAGACCTCACGAAGCCATTTCTGACTTGTCTGGCCTGAGCATGCTCTGTTTGTTTGTCTTACATGTGACCAGGGCTGTCTGGGAGGTTGAGACAGCAAGATTATCTCAGTCGTCCCTGTCTGTCTTATGTGTAATGTGTGTGTTGCATAGAAACCAACTGGAGAAAAGAAATTCAGGTTAAATTAGAACATCCTTCTAAAGACTCCTGAGAATTTATTTTGATTGGGCTGCTTACTGAACAACTGGTCATCTTTTGTTCTAGATGGTTTAAAGAAAAAAAAGATAATTTTGTCTTAAAGAAAAAGTAGCAGTTCCAGAACAGCAAAAGAGAAAGAAATTATCTTTTGCCTTTCAAAATGCCTAGGTGACCTTAAACATATGTAAATGCATCAGGATGATTGCCTCCAGCCCCCAGCCTCCCTAGCTAAGAATTGGATTCATTTACAAAACTGCTGAAGAGCTTTGGTATTTACTGGGTAGATAGCCTTTCAAAGTGCCTCTGTATGTAAATGAATCAGAATAGGCTAATCTTGCCTTCTACCCTGGGTTAAAAGGTAAGTAAAGACAGGGCAAGATCAGGCCTCCTCAGCCCCCAGCCCTCAGCTACTAAGGTCAAATAGAAATCACAATGAGACACACCTGAAATGGCCTGGAGAAATACTTAATTCGTCAGTTGAACAGAGACTTTGTGATTTCCAAAGCCGGTTGACAAAAATAGATTGGAAAAATATGAGAAACAGTAAAAGTCAAATGAAAATTTAGAATATTTAAAGATTAAAAATAAATTTATTTGATATGGTCAGAAGTTTTATTTATCTGACTAAATTTTAATAGTTTAATTTATGAGATTTTTAAGAGCTTTGATGTTGAACAGCACACAGAGCAAAGAATTAGGTTTCCTACTGTTAAAATAACAAAATCTTCTTTGATTACTGAGTTAAAGAGTTAATCTCTTCTTCGTATAATCTGCTTCAAAGACAAAGGTGCAGTCTCTCATTAGAATAAGATTCCTGAGTCAGAAACTGAGCCTTGGGGCTTTAGGAAGAAAAAAAAAAAGCTAAGATTATATTTTAACATCTTTGGTTAAATAACTATTATTCCTTGGTAACTTATGATAAGTTTCTGACAAGTTTGAAAGCCATGAAAATTTTTGTAAAGAGTGCTAAAAAGGTTCATGATATAAATTACATAGAAGGTGTTGTTAAAATCATAAGTGCCTGATTCTCTTCGGGTTAAAATTTATATGTTAGTATTTCCTCTTGTGTTTTTGCCTAATATTAGGCAACAAATGATTGCTAACTTGGTTGAAGCTTTATTTTTTGAATTTAGCGTCATTAGAGCCAATAGTTTAATTAGAAAATTCACATCATTTACCTATGAAGTTATTTTTATTACTATTCAGGTATTTAGAGACTTGATATTCTTAGTATGTTCTTGGTAAATCCTGATTGTATAGTGTTGTGTCTCAGGATTATTCTGCTATATCTGAAGTTCTTTAAAAATACAGTTAATGGTTATTATCAGAAATATTTTTACCTAAAACTTTTTAACTGATTTTATTTAGCCTTTTCATTGTGCCTGTAATTGATTTCTATCAGGTCTTTCACTATTAAGAGTTATGTTTACAAATTAATCATGACCATATTAAGTTTTGTCATCTGCAGATAAGTTTTTACTTTGCTGATTTTCTGAAAATGTTTGACCGGAATATCTCAACAAAAAGATGGACTACATTGGATTTATGAAAGGGACTATGACTAGACTCAATCAAGATCTGCAGAACTCTTATGCAGATGCTGACGGGTTTCACAGACCGTGATCGATCCAGAATCACATGGAACAGAAGTTAACTACATAAGACTGAGGAAATGAAATGATACTATAGGTTTTATGTGAGAATACTGCTGATGTTTTAAGGTTTTTCTTTCTGGAAATGAAAAATGCCTTAAGGTCCTACTTTCTGGAGATAAAAAACCATATTCATCTTTTCTCCTAAATTATCTAATTAGTGGGTTTAGATATTGTAACTCTTGAATTAGAAGCACCTGTTGGTAAACTTTACAAAGTTATAAATATCATAACCAGAAAAGTATCTGAAATTTGAGCTATAATTTTACAAATTAGAATAACATTAGATTTCCTATTAGTTCTCTCGTAACAGTGTTGTTGCAATCTTAGGTTTGGCAGGATGTACTTGTTGCTAAAACACACAAAAATCAGTCACTGATGCTGTTTATGCATAAACAAACACCTCATGAGATTTGTTTCCTTGGCTCAAAGACTTTAGGGTCATGGTTTCATTGGTTTTTTCAGACAATTGGCCTAATATTATTGTTAGTGTTTCTATTCCACCTCCTGATTTGCCGTATGGTGCCTGAGGTCTTAAAAAAAACAGATAGTGCCCAGTTACCATTTATTGAGTTTTCGATCAAAGATCCTATAACAAGGTCATGATCCCAAACAGGAAACCATGAGAGAATTGTACGTAATTCTCCTGGAATCCAGATTTCTGGCTTTCATAGAGGTTGGGGCAACACACAAAGGCCATCACCTTTGGGTGTCCTTTTGAATCTTGAGCTTTGAAGAAAAACTGTTTCCTGAAGCCACTTTGAGGCAAACAATTGTCCAGATAAACTAGCAAGACTATTTTGCTCTAGCTGTTGTGTTTTTTACAAAAAAGAATTAAGTCTGTTTTGAAAAACTGACTCCCAAGATCAGTAAATAAGTTTTGTGATGTTTAGAGTAAATCAGTAATCGGTTTAACCAGTCTTCAAGACAATGTTGTATAAAATACCTGTCTAATGCTTGTAATCAAACTCTCACCCTCTTGCTATACAGAAAATTATGTATCTTAAAGAAATCAAGTTCTCAGAGGAGATCAATCTCATGGCTCAGACTCCGTTTGGTCTTAGATTCTACTTCTGCTTCTGAAAAAGTGGCCCATGACTGCTAATAGGTAAGCCAAGGAGGGACAGCTTACCCTCAGGGAGAACACTTAATATGTTTTAGACAGGTTTACTGGAGACCTTCAACGAGAGAAGTCCATCCTGTATTATCTTGCTAATCATGAATTCTCTAGTGAAAACTTGGTTGTCACGTTCTGCAGCAGATATTAAAAGGAAGCTGCAAAATATAGAGGCAGGACCGCTGACTTCACTTCCACAACTGGTTGAGGAAGACTTTAAGGTCTTTAACAACAGAAACCTGGCAGTGGAGGATAAAATGAAGAAAAAGGCCCAATTGTTGGCAGTAGCACTTCAGGGCACACCTCAAGGTAACCCTACAGAATCCTGAAGACCTAGACCTCCAAAAGAATTTCCTCATTGGCCAGTGAATATCAAGCCAGACCAATGTGGGTATTGCAAAAAAGAGAGGTCATTGGAAGGCGGAGTGTCCTGAGCATCCTATAACAGGGCACCCAGTTGACTTCCCCTGGAGACCAGTCCAGGAAGGCCCACAGTGTCTGATGTCCCTCTCAAAGGAGTAAGAAGGGCAGCCCTATTCACAAGGCCCAGAGGTCCACTCAGCTCCCCTCCAGAAGACCATCACTATGTCTGCAGTAGAGCCTTGGGTTACTCTTGACGTGAGAGGTAAAGAGACTGAATTTTTGGTAGACGCAAAAGCTACCTTCTGTGTTTTAACACAAAATCCAGGCCCACTCTCCAGTGTACAGTAATTGGGGTTGACAGAAAGCCTAAGATGAAGAACTTTTCCCCTTTCCTGTTAAGTGGACCAGAGAATGTAAAAAAAAGAAAAAACAGTATGAGATTGAGAAACAAAAGAAGGGGAAGCCAAGATATTTGGTGGGCAGTGAGGGAAGCACTCCCCTCTATTATTTGGTTTCTACTCTTTTTGGGCCCTCCTCCTAGATACCCCAGAGTTAAACTTAAAAGGTGTACCAAACTTTGAACCCTGCCACATTTTTATGCAATTGTCAGCCAGACTAGTGTTATTGAGGCAAGAGCTTTACTACCAGGAACATCAGCCGAAAAAGCTAAACCAACTGCCCTGGTGCATGCCCTCCAATAAGAGAAGTAGAACTTCGAGCTCAGAAATTGTTGGCTCAAAAAAATTAGTTACGAGTTAACTGAACTAAGTTAGCCCTAACTATGTCAGAACAGTTAAACAACACCTCCCATCAACAGCTTGTTTCCTCCCCTTCCTGAGGCCCTTAGTAACAATCCTTTCACAAAGATGACATGGTAGAGACCAGGTTGGGATCTTCAGACCCAAGAGAGGCCTCTGGCAGATGTTCATTCTGCGAAATCTCTTAAATCTATCCCTGAGAAACATCACAACTACGAGTACCTGAGAGTGAGCCCAGAGATGAAAGGGAGAAAGCCTCCGGCTGTACCAGTTGCCGATGGGCAGATAATAAAGGAATTCATAGAGAAAGACAAATCTTATGTGTGCAGGCAAGGTGTTGGCTGAACTTTTGTTAAAGTTCATATCTGCCAAATTAAAACAATTTCAGGCCAAGCTCCTGGTCATGCAAGGCTACTAACTGGTTCCCCAAGAAGGGGTCCCGATGGTGTGCACTAATTTAGATCAGGTAGAGAGAGACTTCTACTTGGTTAGGCAGGAATAACTCCCCCGTCAAGCATGAAGAAGTTACAGAAGCAGAGACTTCCATCCACATTCCCATAAAGATTTATGGGTTTGAAGTCTCTCAGCAGGGAGTAAGACAGGGAACAGAGGACACCCAAATCTGCAAAGTGCAGGAAATGGGCCAAGGTGCAGAAACAAAGCCATTCCCCAGAACAAGGGGGTAGGGTATCAGAAAATAGCCCACAAACTTCTTTTAAGTTGTCTTACAGAAGCAGCTGGATAAAATCAGCCCCACAGACACACACAGAACATGCACCTGTGACCGCTGTGTGACCTTCCACCAGAAGCAGTGAGGGACTGCAGCAGCAGCCAAGGAATTGAACTTGGGGAGTGAGAGACTGCACAGGTGCGACACCCCAAAGTAAGTCCTGCTACAAATCCCAGAGGCCTCCGGGACAGGAGCCATCTTAGAAAGCTGCTGTGCTCGCACCATAGTAAACATATCCCAGCCTATGCCTATAAATAAACATGAATCTTTTCCTGCCCAAGAACTTTAAAAACCCAGGCAAGTCCTTGCTCTGAGAGACGGGGTATGCGTTGCTTAGGCCCTCCTCTTCTGTGCTTGCAAGCCTCTTCAATAAAGCTTTGCTCGTGTGGAAAACTCTATGTGGTTTACCTGCTCCGTCTTGACCAGGGAGAGGCAATAACCCTATTCTGGTAACGCTTGGAGCATGGAGTATGAGACACGAGCAGCAAGACAACAACCAGAATGGAAAGCAAAGGCCTCCCTGGGTGGTGCAAACGGTTTGGGCTCAACCACCTGAAGGTTGCCAGCCTGAACTCACCCAGTGGTGCTGCAGAACAAAGGTCTGGCAATCTGCTTTTGTAAAGACTAAACCCTCTGCCCTCAAAGACTACAGTCAAGAAAACCCTCTGGATCAATTTTACTCTGAAGCACATGGAGTCGCCATGAGTCAGAATTGACTCGAAGGCCAAGAATTGGGTTTCTTATAGGCCATTTAGTCTTTATTTTGAGCACAAGAGGGGCCACTGGAGACCTTTAGGCAGAGGAGGGACATGCATAGTGAGCAACTTAGAAGCAGGGGGAGAAAAAAAAAATGGGAAATGTGGAGACAGAGTTGAAGAATTGTTGCCCAAATAGGCAACAACAGCGGGGATGGAGAAAAATTGGAATAATTAAAGAAACACTTAGGTGTGTAATTAAAAGGATCTATAATTTATAATTTGATTTGAATGTGAAGGTGAAGGAAAGAGAGAAAATTAAGAACAAGGCCTAAGTTTCTAGCTGGGGAAGCTGGATATCCCTCTGCAGGGCCTTTACACTTCCTGTTCTCTCTGCCTGGAGTGCTCTTCCTCCAAATACCTCCTGGCTTCACTCTCTCACTTCATCCGGGTCCCTGCTCAAATGCTGCCTCGTAGAGAGTCCTCTTCAATCACCCTACATAAACTAATGCCCAAATGGTGCCTCAGCCCTTACCCCATCCCCAACACGCTCTCTCCTCTTACCCTGCTAATACTACTTCATAGAATTTATACCACCTGACATACTATTACGTATTTGTTTAAGTGCCTTTCTGTCCTCGTAAGAATGTAAGCTCCATGAGAGTAGCAGTTTTGCTTATTTTGCTCACACTTTATCCTCACAGTACCTGGCATAGAGTCCTTCTCAGTATGTCTTTGCTTAATGAGTAAACTCACAAAGATGGGAAACATTGGAAGAGAAAACATAAAGGTGGCCCAGACAAACATGCGTCATCACTTTTTCTAATACTTTCGTTTAGAAGCTTCTTCGTTTTTTAATTAATGAAAATATAAGACGTACAGAAAAGTGTACAAGTCATAAGTGTACAGACCAATGAATTATATCAAAACAAACACACCCATGTTACCACCACCCACGTGAAGAAATAGGTCGTCATCAGCAACTCAGAAGCCCTCAACATGCTCCTCCCAGTCACGACCCCCTTGATGCTCCCCAGAGATAACCAGAAAACTTGCTTCTAACCCATAAATACTTCTGCCCATTTTGTAACTTTATATAACTGGGGTAATCCCATTTGTATTCTTTTGTGTCTGGCCCTTTTCACTCAACATTAGTTTTGTGAGATTCATGCATATTATTACATGGACAACACTTCATTGTTTTTCATAGCTGTATAGTATTTCATCTTATGAATAGTCTGTACTTTATTTTCTGTTATTGATGGATATCTGGATGTTTACAGTTGGGACCCATTACTAATGATGCCACTATGAACATTATAGAATATACCTTTTGGTGCACATATGTATGCATTTTTGTATCTAGGTGCTATGGACTGAATCATGTCCCCCAAAAATATGTGTCAACTTGCTTAGGCCGTGATTCCCAGTATTGTGTGGTTGTCTTCCATTTTGTGATTTTCTTATGTGTTATAAATGATAATCTCTGCCTGCAGTTAAAGAGGATTAGGGTGGGTGACCCTTGCTCAGGTCACATCCCTGATTCAATGTAAAGGGATATGGCCTGCACCACGTTTTATCTTGCAAGAGATAAAAGGAAAAAGGAGTAAGCAGAGAGTCGGGGACCTCATACCACCAAGAAAGCAGTGCCGGGAGCAGAAAGTGTCCTTTGGTCAGGCAGAGAAGCTACTAGTCCCAGGGAAGACTGATGAGAAGGCTGAGAGAGAGAGAAGGCCTTGCCCTGGAGCTGATACCCTGAATTTGGACTTTTGACTTACTTTACTGTGAGAAAAAAAAAAAAATTCTCCTTGTTAAAGCCATCCACTTGTGGTATTTCTGTTACAGCAGCACTAGACAGGTTAAGAGCACTGGTTAAGAGCTCAGGCTGCTAACCAAAAGGTCAGGAGTTCAAATCCACCAGCTGCTCCTTGGGAAACTCTATGGGGCAGTTCTGGTCTGGACTATAGGGTCACTATGAGTCAGAATCAGTGGGTTTTTTTTTTTTTTTTTTTTTAGTGTATCTAAGAGAGTAACAGCTAAGTCATAGAGTGTACATATCTTCAACTGATAAATACTGGCAAAAACTTTTTCAAAATTGCTGTACCAATTCAGGCTCTCACCTGCAGTGTACATTTTTTCCATTGTTGCAAATCCTCAACAATAATTGGTATTGTAAGTCTATTTAATTTTAGCCATTTTGGTGGGTGTCAGTGGTATCTCATTTCCCCAATGACTAGTGAAAGTGAGCACCTTTTTTATGTGCCACTTCTCTTGTGAAGTGTCTGTTCAAATCTCCTCCCCATTTTCCTAATGAGTTGTCTGCCTTTTTCTTATTGATTTGTGATAGTTCTTCATGTGTTCTGAATACCGAAAAACCAAACCCGTTGCCATCAAGTCAATTCTGATACAAACCCTTTATTGGTTGTTGTTGTTAGTTGCCATTCAGTCAGCTCCGACTTACGGTTACCTTTTGAATAACAGAATGAAACACTGCCTGGTCCTGGGTCATCCTCACAATTATTGGTATGTTTGAGCCCATTGTTGCAGTTGTTGTATCAATCCATTTCCTTTTTTTTTTTTGCTGACCCTCTATTTTACCAAACATGATGCCTTTTTCTAGCGATTCACCTTTCCTGATGATATGTCCAAAATAAGTGAGTCAACGTCTCACCATCCTCACACCTACAGAGCATTCTGGCTGTACTTCCTTCAAGACTGATTCGTGTGTTTCTCTGGCAGCCCGTGATATCTTCAGTGTTCTTGGCCAGCTCTACAATTCAAATTTATCAATTCGCCTTCAATCTACCTTTTTCATTGTCCATCTTTCGAGCGCATATGAGGTGACAGAAAAGGGCATTGCTTGGGTCAGGCTCACTTTAGTCATCAAAGTGACATCTTTGCTTTTTAATACTTTTTAAAAAGGACTTTTTCATATAGGTGCTGCAAATATTTTCTCTGATTCTGTTGTTTGCCTTTTCTCTTTCCTAACAATGTCTTTTGATGTAGGTAAATTCTTAACTTCAGTGTAATCCAATTTCTCCACCTTTTCATTTATGTTTAGTGCTGTGTCCTGTTTAAGACATCTTTGATATTCTGAAAGAATATTTTAGAATATTTCTTTACCTTTCATATTTTGGATCGACAAGGGCCTGGAATTTATTTCGTGTATGGTATGATCTGTTTTTGTCTTTCCTTTTTTATTTTTCCTATGTGTGTTTGTTGTGTGTTACACAATTGACCCAGCATCATTTCTGAAAAAGACCATTCTTAGGTCACTGCTATGTGAATTTTGTCATAAATCACACTTTGTTAGTTTTACAAAAGATTAAGCAAAAAGCCACTCTGGCAAATGAAGCACTCAATTATATCAGACGTCTATTCTTAGCTAGACTGTGACTCGTGGATTGTGGGGACGTAGAGAAGTAGAAAGCGCGGAGTCTGCTCCTAAGGAGCCTGTCGCCCCTTTGGGGACAGTGTGACAACCACTGGACCAGCTGACTGACAATGGAAGGCACTTGATGAAGGGGAAGAAGTGGGGAGGTGGAGCTGACCACCGCCTGAGGAAACGAGTGTGACTTGGAGCTGTCGCTGGGAGAGTTCATGTGCAGGATGAGAAAAGCAAGAGAAAGGGGAGGGAGGGAAAGGGCCCTCCAAATGCGGAGAATGGTATGAGCCAAAGCAGGGACTGGTGAAAAGACTGGGCTGGACTAGCTGCGGTGTAAGGTTTGTGTCAGTAAAAGTGGGGGGAAAAAGGTTAGCCCGGTAAGGTGAGGCCAAACTGCAAGGGATTTTAAAGCCAGGCTGCAGCCTTTTCCCCTTGACCTTGAAGCTAACAGGGATGCTCTGAAGGCCCCTGTGCCACCCACCTGGAGGCCTCCCTTACACCTCTTTCCTGTTCCTGCAGCTTCCCACGTGGATGTGCTCACTCCCTCCTGTGATGCCTTTCTATCTTGTTCATACATCTCTCTCTACTCCTGCCATGTTGTTGTTAGCTGCTGTTGAGTCGGCCCCCAGCTCGTGGGGACCCCACGCACAACAGAACAAAGTGCTGCCCGGTCCTGCGCCATTCCCATCACCTGTTGCAGATCAGGTAACGTTCTGTTGTGATCCATAAGATTTGCCTTGGCTGATTTTGGGAAATAGATCACCAGGCCTTTCTTCTCAGTCTGTCTTAGTCTGAAAGGTCCGCTGAAACCTGTTCAGCATATAGCCGTGCATGAGGTGCATTGGCCGGGAATCGAACCCAGGTCTCCCATGTGGAAGGTGAAAATTCTACCGCTGAACCACCAGTGCCCTGCCCTGACCATGCTGTACTGTAATTTATGTATGTTCCAGTCTACACTGACAGCTTTTGAAGGCAGACACTGGCAGTAGAGTGCAGGAGGCAGCCTCACGAGAACTGATGATTAAACGTTCAGAAATCCTGCAAGCTGACTGACATCATATCATTAGCTTGAAATCAACCATGGTAGAAGTATTTTATATGTGTGTGCGTGTGTGTGTGTGTGTGTGTGTGCACTTTAGATGAAGGTTTACAGAGCAAATTAATTTCTTGTTAAACAATTAATACACACATTGTTTTGTGACATTTGTGGCCAACTGCACAACATGTCAACATTCTCCCCTTCTCGACTTTGGGTTCCCCGTTTCCATTTCTCCGGCTTTCCTGTCCCCTCCTGCCTTCTTGTCCTTGCCCCTGGGCTGGTGTGCCCATTTAGTCTCCTATACATAGTTGAGTTACATGTATTATTGTTTGTTTTATGGGCCTGTCTAATCTTTGGCTGAGGGGTGAACCTCAGGAATGACTTCAGTGCTGAGTTAAAGGGTGTCCAGGGGCAATACTCTCAGGGTTTCTCCAGTCTCTGTCAGAGCAGTAAGTCTGGTCTTTTTTCGTGAGTTTGAATTTTGTTCTATGTTTTTCTCCAGCTCTGTTCAGGATCATCTATTGTGATCCCTGTCAGAGTAGTCGGTGGTGGTAGCTGGGCACCATCTAGTTGTGCTGGACTCAGTCTCATGGATGCTGTGGTAGTTGTTGTCCATTAGTCCTTTGGACTAGTCTTTCCCTTGAGTCTTTGGTTTTCTTCATTCTCCCTTGCTCCAGACAGGGTGGGACCAGTGGAGCATCTTACATGGCCACTCACAAGCTTTTCAGACCATAGATGCTACTCACCAAAGTATGATGTGGAATATTTTCTTTATAAATTATGTCACGCCAATTGAGCTAGATGTCCCCTGAGACCATGGTCCCAAACCCTCAGCCCAGTAATTCTGTCCTTCGGGGAGTTTGGATGTGTCTATGAAGCTTCTGTAATCTTACCTTGGTCAAGTTGTGCCGACTTCCCCAGTACTGTGTATTGTCTTACCCTTCACCAAAATTACCAATTTGTCTGTAGTCTCTTTAGTATTTTTTCCTCCCCACTACTCCCCTCCCTCATAACCGTAAAAGATGGTTTCTTTCTGTGTGTAAACCTTCTCATGAGTTTTTATAATAATGGTCTCATACAGTGTTTGTCCTTTTGTGATTGACTTATTTTACTCAACATAATGCCCTCCAGATTCACCCATGTTGTGAGATGTTTTGCAGATTCATCTTTGTTCTTTATTGTTGCGTAGTATTCCATTGTGTGTACATACCATAGTTTATCCATTTGTCTGTTGATGGGCACCTCGGTTGTTTCCATCTTTTTGCTATTGTGAAAAACAGTGCAATGAACATGGGTGCCCATATGTCTATTCTTGTGACCGCTCTTATTTCTCTAAGATATATTCCAAGGATTGGGATTATTGGCTTGTACAGTATTTCTATTTCTAGCTTTTTTAGGAAGAGCCATATCGTTTTCCAAAATGGTTGTACCATTTTACATTCCCACCAGCAGTGCATAAGAGTTCTAATCTCCCTGTAGCCTCTCCAGCATTGGCTATTTTCTGTTTTTTTGATTCGTGCCAGCAATGTCGGGGTGAGATGGTATCGCATTGTAGTTTTCATTTACATTTTTCTAATGGCTAGTGATCCCGAACATTTCCTTATGTGTCTGTTAGCTGCCTGAATGTGTTCTTTGGTGAAGTGTCTTTTCATATCCTTTGCCTATTTTTTAACTGGATTATTTGTCTTTTCATTGTGGAGGTGTTAAATTCTCCTGTAGATTCTAGAAATTAGACCTTTATCAGATATGTCATAGCCAAAAAAATTTTCCCATTCTTGTAGGTTGTCTTTTTACTCTTTTGGTGAAGTCTTTTGATGAGCATAAGTGTTTGGTTTTTAGAAGATTCCAGTTATCCAGCTTATCTTCTGGTGTTTGCGTATTGTTAGTTATGGTTTGTATCCTATTTATGCCCTGTATTAGGGCCTCTAGTGTTGACCCTATTTTTTCTTGTATGATCTTTATAGTTTTTGGTTTAATATTTAGGTCTTTGATCCATTTTGAGTTAGTTTTTATGTGTGGTGTAAGGTATGGTCCTGTTTCATTTTTTTGCAGATGGACATCCAGTTTTGCTAGCACCTTTTGTTAACAGACTGTCTTTTCCCCCATTTAATGGACTTTGGGCTGGTGGAAATATTTATAGCATGGAAATCAGCAAATGCTACAAGCCAAGTCTACCCACTCCCCACTGAACTGGTTGATAAGCATTTGCCAGCATGTCACTGGACACTGGTCTGTATCGCCTCTGCATGCCTGTCACTGAGCATAGCCTACATCAGCGTTTGTTGAATTAAATTACATTTTTCACAATGCCTGCCACTCTTTTCAGGACCTCAAGTAAATGAATTATTCTAATAATAATTATAAGAATCCTGCTCCCTACTCCTTTGGTACCTCTAACAAGTATGCCATGCTCACTCTGTGTCCCCGGTGACATTGTCTCTGAGAGTTTACAAGTGAATCCATGAAGCAATTAGAGAACAACACGGGGCAATGCATAATCAAGCACAAGGCAGTGTGTTAGAGAAGCTGACCCTCCAGACCCCAGTCCTCCAGGGGCATTTATAAGCCTGGGTGGCACAAATGTATGAATGCTAAAGGTTGGCAGTTCAAAGCCATCCAGAGGCACCATGAAAGAAAGTCCTGGCAATCTGCTTCCATAAAGATTATAGCCAAGAAAACCCAATGGACTAGTTCTGCTCTCTAACACATAGTGTCTCCTTAAGTTGGAATCAACTTGACAACAAGGGGTCTAGTTTTTCGTTTGTTTTCCTGAAAGGTCTGTGAACCATCCTTTCTCCTGGAAATCTCAAGAGAAAATCAGCTGAAGGGCTTGCTAGAGCCAAAAGCTCCTCTAACTGACAAAGTCACTTGTCAGGAGACTGTGTCAGACACACAGGCATGTCCCTTTATGTTCCCTCCAAAAACAGGATGAGGAAACGTCAGATGGTCAGACACCACATGACTCACAGCGACAATGCCCTAGAGGGGGAAAGCGTTTTCAGTAAGAGGCATGAGTAAAGTTATAGTTGTCATAAAAACCCAAGAGCCAAAACTTGGTACAAGAATAAACATAAACAAAACAGACACAAACTAACCCCAGCATTCCAAAGCAATTAAAAGTTTAACTGTAGATCCTTTTTTGTTGTTAGAGCTAGAATACCATCCCAAAGATTCTTAACCAAAAGAGCACCCAGGGTAGGGGGTCAGCGTAGCAGACTGTCCCCAGGGATGGAGTTGAGGGCCTGTGTTTTCCAAACAAAAATTACTCAATATTATAACTTTTATTTTTAGTCATGCTAAATCACTTACTTGGAAATTTCAAAGAACATTAGTTGAGGAAGGCATAATGTTTTCTGCTCATAAAAAGTGGTGTGGGTTTTCAAAAAGATAACAAATATTAACATATTCTAATTCTTGCCTTTTACAGATGAGGAAACAAATTCAACCGTAAACTTGACGAGAACATGGATCCAGCCTGTCCTGTTTGCCAGTATGTGCCCAGCACTAACAATGCATGGCACATAATGCTATAAATAGTTGTTGAATGAATGAAATGAGAATCAGAGAGGAGACAACGTGACTTGGCCAACGTCACACATGTTGACATTTTGGCAGGTCTCGCATGTGTGTTCTAACCCCAAATCCAGTGATCTTTCCACGCTAGTGTGGTGGTTAATTAAGAACATGGACTGTGGAGCCAGACTGCTTGGGTCCTTACACCAGCCCCACCACTTACTAGCTGTGTGACTGCGAGCACGTTACGTAACATCTCTGAGCCTCAATTTCCTCTTCCATAAAATGGGGATAATCACAGTCCTGTATGCAGAGAGCAGTTACGTGACGTGAGGAAACCCATGTAAAGTGTCTAGAAAGTGCCCAGTTCAGAGTACATGCTCAGTACTCAGTGGTCAAGTGAGAAGATGGGACTAAATGATCTGTTAGCCCCCAACGGCTTGGGCAGTCTGTCTTCGGTTTTCTTGGTAAGACCTTTAAAAAACTTACCTGAGATAAAACCTTGAGGCATTATTTATAAATGACTTTTTTTTTTTTTCTAGTTGTCCATCAACTTATAAACTCAAAGACCAAGAGAAACCTCAGTAAATGAGACTAACAAGAAAAGCTTCAGAGGGCAGGTCTTACGCTACTCATATCACTTTTACCAGTTGTTTTGGCATCAACTCTGATTCATGGTGGCCCCATGCATGTCAGAGTAGACCGTGCTCCAGAGGGTTTTCAATGGCTTATTTTTTGGAATGGCTCCTTTCTTCCAAGGAGCCTCTGGGTGGATTCAAACCTCCAGCCTTTCAGTTAGCAGCTGAGAAGTTGACCATTTACACCACCCACGGACTCCACTCATCAATTTATCTTCTATAAAACCTAGCAGAGGAGCGGCAGTATAGCCTGGTAGATAAGAGCACAGATGCTGATCCTTAACCGCCCAGGTTTAAATTCTAATTCCTCTATTTGCTTACTGCATGATCTGGGGAAAGTTACTTCTTCTCTCTGCACCTATGCTTCCTCAGTTGTAAAAATGAGGTTAATAACTGTACCTAGCACATAGGATTGTGGTAATGACTAAATGGAGCCTGGTAGTTTGCCAGCACTATAAGTATTTAGCCATCACTGCACAGGATACACATTCAGAAATACCAGTTACTATGAATTCAGGTACGTGACACATTGTGTAAGTCTTCCATTGGTTATCCTTACAACTGTCGACCCCATTGCAAAGGGCATCAGAACCATGATCCAAACCTGACACCAGCTTAAGTAATATACGAAGCCAAACACTGATACCTGGAACTAAATCCATGTGTCAACCAGCCTCAGTTAAGGAACCTGGCCACACAACCAAAGTGTGACAATTTTCTGGAAGAAACTTATGTGGGGATCCCAGGTGCTCAGGTCTTCATCAGCAGTGGAAACAAAGCCATCAAAGTACCAACCCATTATAAGAGCCTGAGGAGACAAGCACCACCTCCAGAGCTGGCGAGCTGTGATCAGTGGGCGCAGAGGGACCCACTGAGAGCTGAGCACTTTCAGCTTACCTTCCACCCCTTGGCACTTTCCTGGACCTTCTCCAGCCAGCATCTGGCAGCAGCATAGCTCAGTTCAACTCAGGACAGCTTTTGGACCATCGTGTCTCTTCATGCACCCTGAATGCCCCTCCTCTGTGAGTCAGGGCAAATTCATAACCCCAGTGCAGCTTGGATTTTTAACAGAGATGGTGGGTAAACGTTCTTCAATTTACAGAGCTTAAAATAAGTAAACTTGTAGATTTTATAGAGCCAATGGTGCTGTGGTCAAGAGCTTAGGCTCCGGAGCCAGTCTGCCTGGGTTCAAATCTTGGCTTAATCACTTATTTACCTTGGGCAAGATATTTAGCCTCTACTGCTTCAATTGCCTTATAGATGAAATATAACAATTATACCTACTGCATATGGCTGCTGTGAGATTTAATGAATTAACATGTGTAAAGCACTTGGGAAGTACCTGGAACATAGGAAGCACTATATACAGGTGAGCTATTATTAGCAGACCATGTGCACTGGGTGTTGAAGTTATCTGTGCAAATGATGAAAAAGGAGACATGGAGAAGGAGTCTCATATTAAATGAACAAAGGGATGTATCCATCTGTGTGTGCTGGTGTTTGGGCTGGAGAAATGTGTAAGTCCCATTTGTCTCGTTCTTCACCTATGCTAACATAATCCCATTGGTAAAAGTCACTTAGAACATGTTCACATCAAAATCTTTTTCAACTGCCTCCATTCCTTCCCTTGTATAACACTGAAGTCGCTGAGACAATCTCATTTAAATTTTCTAAAACAATCACCTTTGGACTGAGACAGCCTGAAAATCCTTACCAGACTGGGTTGCAGTTTCAAAAAGCTGTAAGTGAAAACACCAGATGCTCACCTGCATCTTGTCTTGATTCTCTGATTGTACCAAGATATAAAACGACACTCACAAGAATGATCCACCCCAATATACCATTAATGCCTGGGATATGCACCCTAAATGCTCATTATTCATTGTGGGGTCAGGTAGGGTCAGAGTTGTGGAGTGCAAGGTCTTAGAATTCATGGGTCAGGTAGCATCTTTCTGGATCAGAGCATCAAGCATCTCCTCCACCCCCCTGCCCCCAAGAAACCTTGGTCACAAAAGAACACATATCTGAGTATCATCACAGAATCACAGTCAGTTAAAACTAAAACTGAGACTAGAATACCCAGGGCTATTGGCTCCAAGATCACAGCTCATTTCCTAAGACAGCTGGGAAAATACTTCTAAAGAATATATTCTTTCAAAAATGCACAGAACTAAAAATAAAATTTTAAAAAACCTCAATACGAACCAACATTCCTAATTTGCCATGGTCACTTCTGGAAAGAATAAGTGAGCTTTCAAGATTTCGAGGGAGAATCTACACAATTAGCACTGAACTTGCAGAGACTGGGGAGAGCAAGCCAGGCAGTGGTACCATTTCATGGTAATGGTGGCCACACTTATTCCTAGGCTTATGGTGAGGCAAATGAGCAAACAAGAGGGAGCAAATCACTTGTCAGTATTCCTGGCCCGGGAAAAGACCTGCCTTCTCTTCCTTCTATCACATCAAGGTCACCTTTGAAGGAAATCACAGAGGTAAAATTTTGACTCATAGGAGTACAGAGATACCACTTTGCCAGGCATGAAATGAACACAATAGCAGGCAGAGGAGAAGCTAGAGCAACCCAAGGCCTGGCAACCTCCTTGTTTTCCCCTAGCTCTGGATCTTTCTATTTTCTGCCCTGTCAGGAGCCCTCCTGTGCCCCTAACCAGTACCTTCACCTTGTGCGGGAAAGATTAACAAAAGAAAATGGAGCTTAACATGGCCAACTTTACTATACTCTTAGCAACCCAGGAGGCTGAAATCAACTTAAACCACCAAATTTTTATCATCACCATCATCAACAACAAGAACTACAAGAAAAATAAATGTTAATTGAGTATCTATGTGAAACTCTAGGAACTATTACAGGTCTGTGGGGAAAACAAAACAAATAGGAGGACATGGTTTCTCTTCTTTAGTTATTATGTGTTGCCTAGGATTTTCTCCTTCCGCATAGGAGACCTGTATTTGATTCCCTGCCAATGTGCCTCATGCGTAGCCACCACCCTTCTGTCAGTGGAAACTTATGTGTTGCCATCACGCTGATCAGGTTTCAGTGGAGCTTCCAGGACTAGGACTAGAAAGAAAGCTTTGGTGATTGACTTCCAAAAATCAGGCAATGAAAACCCTATGGATCACAACAATCCAATCCACGATCAATCGTGAGAATGGCAGAGGACTGGGCAGTATTTTATTTCATTGTGTATACAGTGGCCATGAGTCGAGGCAACTAACAACATTACTGCCTGGTGCCAAATAGGATAGAGGTTAAGAACTACCATGCCATCAAATGCCTGGTGGGTGTACTCTACTGTGATGGTTAAGGTTGTGTGCCAACTTGGCTGGGCCATGATTCTCAGTGGTTTGGCAGTTATGATGAGATTTGATATAATGTGATCACCTCCATGATGGGATTTGCTGTGAGTAGCCAATCACTTGAAAAGGAGTTTCCTTGGGGGTGTGGGCTGCATCCAATATAGTTGGACTTTCTGGCAAGGCTCTCAGGCTTTTGCTTACTCTGGATCTTGGAGCTGGCTCCTGCTCATCCAATCTCTGGTTCTTAGGACTTGAGCTAGCAGCTTGCCTGCCATCTTGCTTGCTGATCTGGAGATTTGCCAGTCTTCTCAGCCTGTGAGCCAGAGCCCTCCTGTCTGACCTGTTGATCTTGAGTTTGCCAGCCCTTATGACGCCTTTGAATTGTGGTGTTGGTGGAGAATATTGAATATACCATGGACTGCCAAAAGAACGAACAAATCTGTCTTGGAAGAAGTACAACCAGAATGCCCCTTAGAAGTAAGGATGGCGAGACTGCATCTTACATACTTTGGACATGTTGTCAGGAGGGATCAGTCCCTGGAGAAGGACATCATGCTTGGCAGAGTACAGGGTCAGTGGAAAAGAGGAAGACCCTCAACGAGGTGGACTGACACAGTGGCTGCAACAATGAGTTCAAGCATAACAATTGTGAGGATGGCGCAGGACCGGGCAGTGTTTTGTTCTGTTGTGCATAGGGTCGCTATGAGTCGGAACCGACTCGATGACACCTAACAACAACAACAACATGGCTACGTGAAATCAGGAGAAGCCTCCAGCCTGACTCACAGACTTGGGACTTTCCAGCCTCTACAACTGTGTGAGGCATTTCCTTAATATAAATCTCTCTATATATATATTTATACACTTTCCTGGTTTTGCTTCTCTAGAGAACTCAGCCTAAGATACCTATGTCATCTACGTATGAATCTCAACTCTGCCACTTAATAACCATGTGATCTGGGGCAAATCATTTAGCCTCTTTTCTTCATTTCCTCATTTATAAAATGAGAATGATAAAGCCTTCTTCGTTCAATTGTTGAAAGGTTTAAATAGGTCAAAAGGTTTAGAAAAGTGTCTGTTACAGAAAATGTGTTCAATAAGTGTTGAACTATATTAAGCTTCCAGAGTATTTAAATCAATCAAATAGTCCCTTGACATATGGAACACCCTGCCTCATACAATATCAGAGCTGTAGAGAACCTCAGCAATCACCCAGTTCAGCCTCCTAACTGTACAGATGAGAATGAGGCTCAGGGGTGCCTGTTGACTTGCCCACCAATTATACGTCTTGTTAACAGCAACCCTGAGATTAGACACAGGCCCCTAACCCAGGTCTCCAAACTGCCTCCCAGTCTAGTAAACTAGTTTATAAATCACTCTGCTAACTCTCCTCAAAGCATAACTGTATTTCAGTGACTCAAATAAAGAAATGAAAAATGGTAGGAATATTTTGGCAACAGCACAATGACAAGATGTGTGGGGAGAGAATTTTAAGGCATTGGGTACCCAACTGTTCCACTCCATTTACGGATAACATTATATGAAAGAACACAATTATTTCTGTCTCATTCCATTCTAAACGTATTTCATGCATAAAGGCTTAGCATAAATGATTTCTTCAAATCGTCACAGCAGCCCTATGTGGTAGGCATTACGATTATTCCAATTATACTGAGGAACAAACTGAAGTACGAAGTAACTAAATAACATGCCCAACATCACAATTAGTAGATGGTGCAGTTATGATTTAAACCCAGGCAGTCTGTCTCCAGAATTCACACTTCTAACCACTATGCTATACCTCCTCACTAACTTGAAACACAAAACTAAACCCACTGCCGTAGAGTCGATTCCAATTCATAGTGACCCTACAGGACAGAGTAGAACTGGATATAAGGTTTCCAAGGCTGTAATCTCTACGGAAGCAGACTGCCACGTCTTTCTCCAGCAGAGCAGCTGGTGGGTGTAAACTGTCAACATTTCAGTTATTAGCCCAGCGCTTTAACCACTGTGCCACCAGGGCTCCTTACTAACTTGAAAAAGAAAAGTTTTTGTGGCCCAGTTCAAGTCTGGGTTTTTTTTTTTTTTTACATCTATATATTTCAAATTTTCTTGCTTAGCTTTAACTGTGGGTATTTATGGCAATAACCATATAAGTCAGCATTGGTGCTGAGGGTGCTATTAGAGTGCGTGAGGGGAGGGGTGTGCATGGTCACACAAGGGTATATGTGTGTATCCATATTCCATGTATGTGGTTTTTCTAAGCTCCCAGGACCCATTCAACATGAATTTATGTACAATCCTTCTCTCTGGGTGGATGGCTGCTGGTTGGTTTGAATTGTTTCAAGATCTTTTTGCCTATGCAAGTGGAAGTGTTTTACTAGGAAACAGACCATATACCTCTGAACTTCTCTTAAATGGCTATAAAATCTCTTGTTCACAGAGTTGCTCAGAAGTTTACATGGCCAAATGCTGAGCTTTGGACCTTGTAGAACTCTAAAACCAACTCCACAAAAATGAGCCCCTTTCCTCACACTCCTTAAGAAATCCAAATGAAGAAAGCGTGGTGTTGATCAGTAAGAAAGAAAGCTAATTAACAAATTACACTATAGCTCTGGAAAGCTGACAAGATGTACAGTTAAGTTCTCATGGTGTTGAAATATATTATTAGCATTGATGAATATAATAATTCTTTTGGCTTGTAGAGTTCATGATACTTAAAAAATAAAAGTATTTTGTCATCCCTTGTCAAACAGAGTCTGGGAAAGTAGGGAGGACAAGATAGTCCCATTAAATAGAACGGGAAACAAAGACAGAAAAAGCTAAGTGGTTTAGTCCCAGAGAATCAAAAACTTTTAGAATTGGCAGAAGTCATTTGTCCAAGGTCACATACCAAGTCCTGGGACCTAAATTTGGGCCCTCTGATTTATTGAAAAATAAAGCCAGGCAAAGGTATATTTGTGTGGGTCTATTTTTTGATTCTTTATTGTGTTTCTTTGATCTATGAGCCTATCCTTCCAACAATACCACACAGTCTTCGTTACTGCACTATAAGTCTTCAAATAGAGTAGATTGATTCCTCCCACTTTATTCTTTTTCAAAATTGTTCTAGCAATTTTAGTTTCTTTACTCTCCTTTCTAAACTTCAGAATAACCTTGTCTATATCCATACATTGCTGAGATTTTGATAAGAATTGTGTTGAACCTGTACATCAGTTTGGGGAGCGCTGACCTCTTTATCATGTTGAGTCCTCCAATCCATGAATATAGTATAACTCTTTGTTTTGATCTCCTTTCATTTCTTTCATTAGCACTTTGTAGTTTTCAGCATACAAGTCCTATACATGTTATTTTAGATTTGTGCTTAAGGATTTTTGAGTGATTGTAAATACATTGTTAATTTTGGTATTAGTTAATTAATAATTAATTAACAATTAATTTTGGTGTCCACATGTTCATTGCTAGTAAATAGAAATACAGTTGATTTTGTATGTTGAGTTAGTATCCTATGACCTTGGTGAACCCACTTATTAGTTTGAGTTTTGGGTTTGGGGTTTTTTTTTTGGTAGATTCTTGGGGATTATCTGTGTATATAATGATGTCACCTGCAAATAGATATTATTTTATTTCCTCCTTTACAATTTGCATGCCTTTTATTTATTTCTCTTGTCTTAGTTCAGTGACTAGAACTTCCAGTACTATAGTGAATAAGAATGGTGAGAGTGGACTTTGCTCCTGATGTCAGGAGGAAGACACACAGTCTTTTACCTTTAAGTATGATGTTAACTGTAGTTTTTTATAGATGCTTTTTATCAAGTTGAGGTAATTACTCTCTATTCCTAACTTGCTAGAGTTACTACCACAAATGGGTGCTGAATATGTCAAGTATTTTTGCACATTGATTGATATGATCATGCAATTTTTCTTCTTTAGTCTGTTCATATAGTGAATTATATTAATATGTTCTTAAATATTGAACCAAGCTTGCATCCCTGGAATAAATTCTATTTATATTTCTGAATTCTATTTGTTAATATTTTGTTAAGAATGTCTGCATCTATATTCATGAGAAATATTTGTCTGTAATTTTCTGATTTTGTACTATCTGTGGCTGGTTTTGGTATCAAGGTAATGATAGCATCATAAAATGAATTGGGAAGTATTTTCTCTTCTTCTGTATTCTGGAAGTGATTGTGTAGCACAGGTGTTAATTCTTCCCTCAACATTTGGTATAATTCTCCAGTGAAACCACCTGGGCCTAGAGATTTCTAAGTTTTTAAATTACTAATTCAATTTCCTTAATAGTTATGGGACTATTCTATATTGGGTGAGTTGTCGTAATTTGTGTTTTTCAGTAAGTTGATCTATTTTATCTAAGTTATCAAATTTATGTTTGCAGAATTGTTTGTAGTATTATCTTAATAGCCTTTTGATGTCTGCAGGGTCTGTATTGATATCTCCTGTTTCATTCGTGATACTAGTAATTGATGTCTTCTCTCTCTCACTCTCTTTTTTTTTTTTGTTCATTGATTGAGAACATGCCTCATCATTGTAGGAACCATCATGACAAAAATTCACCCAAGTTCTTGACTTAAAAATAATATGTTCACCTGTGTCTCCGAAAATTTTTTTAATAATTTTTATTATGCTTTAAGTGAAAGTTTACAAATCAAGTCAGTCTCTCACACAAAAACTTATATACACCTTGCTACATACTCCCAATTACTCTCTCCCTAATGAGACAGCTTGTTCCCTCCCTCCACTCTTCATTTTTGTGTCCATTTCACCAGCTTCTAACCCCCTCCACCTCTCACCCCCCTCCAGGCAGGAGATGCTAACATAGTCTCAAGTGTCCACCTGATCCAAGAAGCTCACTCCTCACCACCATCCCTCTCCAACCCATTGTCCAGTCCAATCCATGTCTGAAGAGTTGGCTTCAGGAATGGTTCCTGTCCTGGGCCAACAGAAGGTCTGGGTACCATGACTACCAGGGTCCTTCTAGCCTCAGTGAGACCAGTAAGTCTGGTCTTTTTATGAGAATTAGGGGTCTGCATCCCACTGCTCTCCTGCTCCCTCAGAGGTTCTCTGTTGTGTTCCCTGTCAGGGCAGTCAATGGTTGTAGATGGGCACCATCTTGTTCTTCTGGTCTCAGGATGATGTAGTCTGTGGTTCATGTGGCCCTTTCTGTCTCTTGGGCTGTCTCTGAGAATTTTTGTGTTTCTCGTTCTGTATCAAATTACCCCAAGACCTCTCGGGGCCCTCTTCTTCACCAACAGTCCTCTGGGACTCTCAAACTCCCCTATGGTCCTCTCACCAAGTCCAGCCTTGAGGTCAGTGGCTGGGGCAATTTCTCTACATCACTGGTCCGCAAACACAACTTACTTTCCCGTATAAGTAACTCCCTTAGATACTATGCCACTATCTGGGGAAGATAACTTTATGGGGAGATATGAGGTCACCTCTGGAGGGTTAGTCCTCTGCTCTCCAGGCCAAAGATGGACAAAGAGTTAGGTAACTGGGTTTTAATCCTGCAGTGGCTTGCTCTGTGATCTTGGGCAAGTCATTTCCCCACTTTGGGCCTAAGAAGCACGGTGTATATTAGGTGATCTCTAAGCTTCCTCCCAGCTGTAATGTTCTACTTGCCTAGGATTTGAGAGAGGTTGACACATAGATCAGATAGACCTTAAACAACCAAATATTAATAATAGTTCATTTTACTGAGTGTTTAATAGGTATCATGTACTATTCTTAGCACACAGCATACAGTGCCTCATTTAATCCTCACAAAAACCCTGTGAGGTAGAAATTATTATCTCTAATTTACGTATGAGTAAACCAAGACTCAGAGTTTACTTAACCTGCCCAAGGTCACACAACTAGTAGATAACAGGGTCAACTCTTGAACTCAGCCAATTTGGCTCCAGAGCCATGTTCTTAACCACTATTACTTGTTTAAAGATCTGTCTGCAGAGCTCAGTATCTCCCCATTGAGTGAACTTTTCTGACCTTAGATTTCACAAAGTTCACCTCCCCGCCTTCCCTACGAGTTGCCCACAGTCTTCACGGTTTCTCCTCTAAAAACAAAGAAGCAAAAAAACTTTGCTCAAGTCCCAATACATAGCTACAAATACTATAAAATGGGAAGGATATTTAAAATAGAAATCAAAACCTTAGGGAGAAGTGAGTTTATGTTAATGAGGGAGGAACAACTCAGAAAAGGAAAGTGAAAGTGGTTGCACAACTCAAAGAGTGTAATCAGTGTCGCTAAATTGTATGCACAGAAACTATTGAATTGGTGTATGTTGTGCTGCTGTGTATATTCTCAACAATAACAAAATAAAATTTAGAAAGAAAAAACTATTCAGCTCATATTCAGCAGATGGAAGAAGTACTTTAGGAAGTAGGGTACCTTCCTGGAACCCTGAAATGGGTGACTGCCCTGAAACTCGTGATCACCCATCTTTTTCTTCTGCCTGGTCTCCAGGGCTGAGGGCTGCATGGGAGATGCTGTTCAGTTCCAAGAAGTTAAATAAAAAGATTTGTGGATGAGTCATCCAATTTGGAGAGTATAGAAAAGTCAGGCAGGAAGAAAACAAGCTCAAAGACCTCCCTTGGCCACCCCCCACCTGTTCCTCTGTGTCTCCTCTTCTTCCTGGGTTACCCATGACAATGAGCAATGAACTGCCCCCTGGGAAAAAACAAGAGGAGCCTGGAAAGATGGATTGTGGTTTCCCTAAGGACCAAAATTTATCAGTGAATGGAGACATGCAAAGAGTAACCAATCAATCAGAACCCATCAGTTAATAAATAATAATTGAATACCAAAAGAGCCCTGGTTGAGCACTTGGCTGGTAATTGAAAGATGGGCAGTTTGAACCTACCAGCGGCTCTGTGGGAGAAAAGGCCTGGCAATCTGGTCCCATAAAGATTACAGCCTAGGAAACCCTGTGGGGCAGTTCTACTTTGTCCTATAAAATCACTATGAGTTGGTTTCAGGGGACATCTAAGTCAATTGGCATAGTAAAATCTATTAAGAAAACATTCTGCATCCCACTTTGAAGAGTGGCGCCTGGGGTCTTAAACGCTAGCAAGTAGCCATCTAAGATGCATCAATTGGTCTCAACCCACCTGGATCAAAGGAGAATGAAGAACACCAAGGACATAAGGTAATTACGAGCCCAAGAGACAGAAAGGGTCACATGAACCACAGACTACAACATCCTGAGACCAGAAGAACAAGATGGTGCCCAGCTACCACCGATGACTGCCCTGACGGGGAACACAACAGAGAACCTCTGAGGGAGCAGGAGAGCAGTGGGATGCAGACCCCAAATTTTCATAAAAAGACCAAACTTAATGGTCTCACTGAGGCTAGAAGGACCCTGGTGGTCATGTCCCCCAGACCTTCTGTTGGCCCAGGACAGGAACCATTCCTGAAGCCAACTCTTCAGACATGGATTGGACTGGACAATGGGTTGGAGAGGGATGGTGGTGAGGAGTGAGCTTCTTGGATCAGGTGGACACTTGAGACTATGTTAGCATCTCCTGCCTGGAGGGGTGCGAGAGGTGGAGGGGGTTAGAAGCTGGCCAAATGGACACAAAAACGAAGAGTGGAGGGAGGGAACAGGCTGTCTCATTAGGGGGAGAGTAATTGGGAGTATGTAGCAAGGTGTATATAAGTTTTTGTGTGAGAGACTGACTTGATTTGTAAACTTTCACTTAAAGCACAATAAAAATTATATAAAAAAAGAGATCACTATGAGTAAGAATCATCTTGATGGCACACAACAACAGCATTTGAATACCAACTATGTGCAAGGCAACCTGGGCATATAAGGTCCTTGTCCTTTTGTTTAAATCCACCATAGTAACTAATACAGAGTTTGAAATAGTAAACTCTCAATAAACTTGAAGTTTTCAAGCAAGCAACAGAGCAGAATTCAGAAGTGGCTCCCTTTGGAGTAAAAAATATCCTGCCTGGATCTTCGAGTTAAAAAAAAGAAAAATGCAAAAGTTGGAAGGAAGGGGGCATCTCTCCCCTCAACCCACCATGAGCTTAGATCTCAAGTGAACTATTATCATTCCTCCTGTGCGCCTGGGAAGCAGCTCACAGCATCCAGAGTTGGAGCTAACCTAATCTGGCCATGTCTCTGGAATAATATTGTTTTTTGTTCTCTCTAGGTGACTAGCCAAATCCCCCCGGAACACAGAGGAAACAGTGTTTCCTTTTGACTAGATTAAACCTTTTTTATTTCCCACAGGAAGGGCAGTGACTTTTCCCATTGGGCAGGAAGTTGAAAACTGGAGATGGGTCACCATAGGGAATAGAAGGCTGCAGAGCATAGGAGAAAAGCACGGACTCTGGGGTTCCAATTTTAGCTCTCTACTTTCTGAGTGACTTGGGCAAGTTACTTAACTTCTGTGAGACTTGCTTCCATCACCTGTTGTCGTGGATTGAATTGTATCCCCCCAAAATGTGTGTCAAATTGTCTACTCCATGATTCCCAGTATTGTGCAACTGCCCACCATTTTGTCATTTGATGTAATTTTCCTGTGTTGTAAATCCTACCTCTATGACATTAATGAGGCAGGGCTCAATATGCTAGATTAGGTTGTGTCTTAAACCAATCTCTTTTGAGATATAAAAGACAGAAGCAAGCAGAGAGACAGGGGAACCTCATACCACGAAGAAACAAGAGCCAGAAGAATAGTGCATCCTTTGGACCTGGGGTTCCTGTGCTGAGAAGCTCCTTGAACTGGGAAGATTGATGATAAGGACCTTCCCCCAGAGCCAGTAGAGAGAGAAAGCCTTTCCCTGGAGCTGGCACCCTGAATTTGGACTTCTAGCCTCCTAAACTCTGAGAGAATACATTTCTCTTTGTTAAAGTCATCCACTTGAGGTATTTCTGTTATAGCAGCACTAGATAACTAAGACATCAGTAGAAGGCAGTTTATAAAATTTACCTCCTAAGATTTTTGAAACTCTAAAAACAAAACCAAACCCATTGCCATCAAATCAATTCCGACTCACATCAACCCTATAAAACACTGTACATAATGTACTTGGCACTGTGCCTAGCACATAGTAGGTTCTTAATGAGCTGTTATTATTGTTATTTCCAAAAGGTACAGGAGGAAATAGTGAGATTTTGCTTTGGAGGCTTCATGTTTTGGCTTAGTAAGCTACAGAAGTGTGGCTTTTCCTTTAATTTACTCAATAAACATTAACTGAGCACCTACTATGTGCCTGGATAACTAAGTCAGGCTCTAGGGATACAAAGATCAATGACACCCTATATCTTCCTTAAGGATTTCATAGTGTAGCAAGGGTAAAGCATTACATACACTAATAGTAACAGTGGTGTGAAAAGTATTGTAAAGAAAAGTGCTGTGTGATCATAAAGAGGGAGCAATTAATTGACTGGACTGGAAATAGCTTAGTGTGAGTCAGGATGGAATGACTGAGCTGAGGTGTTCTGCCCATTTCTGCGTGTGACTCGGAGCATGTGATCAGGAGTAAGGCATGAGGAGTGCTTTACAAGCCTTTAGGCCAAATTGTTCTTGAATGCTCATTGCACTTGTACGGGCTTGTGCACACACACATGCACACTCTAATTCCCTTGCACACAGACACATTCCAACCTACTAACACACACACACACCCCGACTCACTTGCCTACATGCATACACTCATTACCATTCTCTCGTACATATACGTACCCCAATTTACCCTTACACATACACATATGCACAATTCGACTTAATCACACACACACATTCCAGTCAGTCAACAGGTTGTGAAGTTCCACCATGCCTGTCAGTCTCTGACTCTCTTGACTGCTAAGGCAGACACTGAATTTCTCCCTGGGATTACTGTAACAATCTCTGAACATCCTTTCTATCTACACTTTGGGCTCCCTCCAAATGCTCAATTACCATTCCCTTCTATGCCCATGGCTTCAGGCTCAGTCTCTCTAATCCATCCACTGTTCTGCAGCCAAAGGAATTTTTCTAAAACTCAAGTGGATCAGGTCTCTCTCCCATTTAAGGAACGCTCCTCTGACCACCTCTCTATTCCCCTTCACTTAACATGACATCCATGATCTCATCTCTACCAGCATTTCTAGCACCCTCCCTGGCACTTTTATCCACTCTTCATTTATTAAACAAGTATTAACTAATGGCCTACTATGTGCAAGTCCTCAGGCCAGGCACATGCCCTTTAAAATGTGTGCTTCAGCAGGCCACACAAAGTGTAGTTTCCTGAAAGACTCAGGCTACCTCCAGCCTCCAGGGCTCTGCTCCACATTGTTCCTTTTGATGGAAAACACCACCAACGACATGATCACCTACCACCATCTCTCCACAGACTTGACGGCCATGTCCTCTGTGGCCCCATCCACCCTGTGGAGAAAGCCACACCAGCACCAGCACTCCTTTCTTCTATTCATTTGTTTATGCTCATTACCCTGACCACGTTGTGATCTCTTTATTTCTCACTTCCATGTCTCTAGCACCCAGCATGGTCCTGGGACCATGAGAAGCCCTAGAAAGCGCTTGCTGAGTGAAACTGTTTCTCCTTGGATCTCAATCATGAAAACTTGGTTGTGTACTATTTATCCCTCACAGTTAAAGTAGTTCTAGAGAGGAAAATATCTCAGGCACCTCAAAGGTTACCCAATATTGATATTAGCTATATTGATAATGAAGCCCTAGTGGTGGAGTGGTTAAGAGCTACAGCTGCTAACCAAAACTTCAGCAGTTCAAATCCACCAGCCAATCCTTGGAAACCCTGTGGGGCAGTTCTACTTTGTCCTGTAGGGCTGCTGTAAGTTGGAATTGACTCGATGACAACGAGTTTGGTTTTGGGTTTTATATTACTAATGACAATGTTTTCAAAAAAAATAATGTGACTAAAAAAAAGTGACTAGCATGTAATAAATATATTTTTTACAATAATAATAGTTACTAACATTTATTCAGTACTTATTATGTGGCAGGCACTGTTGTAAGTGTTCTGTATGGATTACAATACTATTTTTATACTATTTTACCGCTGAGGAAACTGAAGTGCTGAGGAAAAGGTAATAAGTGCATTTATCCAATGAAATACCACAAAGCCATTCCAAATTTTGATGCAGATCTTTCTTTAGAGGCGCTGAAAGACATACTATGTTGGGTTTTTAGAAAACAGTTTCTGGAACAGTATTTCGTTGTTGTTGTTGTTGTTAGGTGCCTTCGAGTCGGTTCCGACTCATAGCGACCCCATGCACAACAGAACGAAACACTGCCCGGTCTTGCACCATCCTCACAATCGTTGTTATGCTTGAGCTCATTGTTGCAGCCACCTTGTCAACCCACCTCGTTGAGGGCCTTCCTCTTTTCCACTGACCCTGTACTCTGCCAAGCATGATGTCCTTCTCCAGGGACTGATCCCTCCCGACAACATGTCCAAAGTATGTAAGACACAGTCTCGCCATCCTTGCCTCTAAGGAACATTCTGGTTGTACTTCTTCCAAGGCAGATTTGTTCGTTCTTTTGGCAATCCATGGTATATTCAATATTCTTCCCCAACACCACAATTCAAAGGCGTCAACTCTTCGGTCTTCCTTATTCATTGTCCAGCTTTCACACGCATATGATGCGATTGAAAATACCATGGCTTGGGCCAGACGCACTTTAGTCCTCAGGGTGACATCTTTGCTCTTCAACACTTTGAAGAGGTCCTTTGAAGCAGATTTGCCCAATGCAATGCGTCTTTTGATTTCTTGATTGCTACTTCCATGGCTGTTGATTGTGGATCCAAGTAAAATGAAATCTTTGACAACTTCAAGCTTTCCTCCGTTTATCATGATGTTGCTCATTGGTCCAGTTGTGAGGATTTTTGATTTCTTTATGTTGAGGTGTAATCCATACTGAAGGCTGTGGTCTTTGATCTTCATTAGTAAGTGCTTCAAGCCCTCTTCACTTTCAGCAAGCAAGGTTGTGTCATCTGCATAACGCAGGTTGTTAATGAGGCTTCCTCCAATCCTGATGCCCTGTTCTTCTTCATATAGTCCAGCTTCTCAGATTATTTGCTCAGCATACAGATGAAATAGGTATGGTGAAAGAATAAAACCCTGACACACACCTTTCCTGACTTTAAACCAATCAGTAGTCACCTTGTTCTGTCCAAACAACTGCCTCTTGATCTATGTACAGTTTCCTCACAATTAAGTGTTCTGGTATTCCCATTCTTCACAGTGTTATCCATAGTTTGTTATGATCCACACAGTCGAATGCCTTTGCATAGTCAACGAAACACAGGTAAACATCCTTCTGGTATTCTCTGCTTTCAGCCAGGATCCATCTGACATCACCAATGATATCCTTGGTTCCACCTCTTCTGAAACCGGCCTGAATTTCTGACAGTTCCCTGTCGATATACTGCTGCAGCCATTTTTGAATGATCTTCAGCAAAATTTTGCTTGTGTGTGATATTAACAATATTGTTCTATAATTTCCACATTCGGTTGGACCACCTTTCTTGGGAATAGGCATAAATATGGATCTCTTCCAGTCAGTTGGCCAGGAAGCTGTCTTCCATACTTCTTGGCATAGACAAGTGAGCACTTCCAGCGCTGCATCTGTTGAAACATCTCAACTGATATTCCATCAATTCCTGGAGCCTTGTTTTTCGCCAGTGCCTGCAGAGCAGCTTGGACTTCTTCCTTCAGTACCATCGGTTCCTGATCATATGCCACCTCTTGAAATGGTTGAACATCGACTAATGCTTTTTGGTATAATGACTCTGTGTATTCCTTCCATCTTCTTTTGATGCTTCCTGCGTCATTTAATATTTTCCCCATGGAATCCTTCACTATTGCAACTTGAGGCTTGAATTTTTTCTTCAGTTCTTTCAGCTTGAGAAACGCCGAGCGTGTTCTTCCTTTTTGGTTTTCCATCTCCAGCTCTTTGCACATGTCATTATAATACTTTACTTTGTCTTCTCAAGAGGTCCTTTGAAATCTTCTTTTCAGTTCTTTTACTTCATCGATTCTTCCTTTTGCTTTAGCTGCTCGACACTCAAGAGCAAGTTTCAGAGTCTCCTCTGACACCCATCTTGGTCTTTGCTTCCTTTCCTGTCTTTTCAGTGACCTCTTGTTTTCTTCATGGATGATGTCCTTGATGTCATTCCACAACTCATCTGGTCTGCGGTCACTAGTTTTTAATGAGTCAAATCTATTCTTGAGATGGTCTCTAAATTCAGGTGGGATATACTCAAGGTCATAATTTGGCTCTCGTGGACTTGCTCTGATTTTCTTGAGTTTCAGCTTGAACTTGCATATGACCAATTGATGGTCTGTTCCACAGTCAGCCCCTGGCCTTGTTCTGACTGATGATATTGAGCTTTTCCATCGTCTCTTTCCACAGATGTAGTCAATTTGATTTCTGTGTGTTCCATCTGGTGAGGTCCATGTGTATAGTGGCTGTTTATGTTGGTGAAAGAAGGTCTTTGCAATGAAGAAGTCATTGGTCTTGCAGAATTCTATCATTCGATCTCTGGCATTGTTTCTATCACGAAGGCCATATTTTCCAACTACTGATCCTTCTTCTTTGTTTCCAACTTTTTCATTCCAACATGCCATGATTGCATGTTCGATCAATTTCAGACTGCAGCAGCTGATAAAAATCTTCTATTTCTTCATCTTTGGCCCAGTGGTTGGTGCGTAAATTTGAATAATAGTCGTATTAACTGGTCTTCCTTGTAAGTGTATGGATATTATCCTATCACTGACAGCGTTGTACTTCAGCATAGATTTTGAAATGTTCTTCTTGACGATGAATGCAACACCATTCCTCTTCAAGTTGTTATTCCCAGCATAGTAAAGTATATGATTGTCTGATTCAAAATGGCCAATACCAGTCCATTTCAGCTCACTAATGCCTAGGATATGGATGTTTATGCGTTCCATTTCAGTTTTGATGATTTCCAATTTCCCTACATTCATACTTCGTACATTCCAAGTTCCGATTATTAATGGATGTTTGCAGCTGTTTCTTCTCATCTTGAGTCATGCCACATCAGCAAATGAAGGTCCCGGAGGCTTTACTCCATCCACGTCATTAAGGTCAACTCTACTTTGAGGAGGCAGCTTTTGAGTGCCTTCCAACCTGGGGGGCTCATCTTCCAGCACTATATCAGACAATGTTCCACTGCTATTCATAAGGTTTTCACTGGCTAATGTTTTTCACAAGTAGACTGCCGGGTCCTTCTTCCTAGTCTGTCTTAGTCTGGAAGCTCAGCTGAAACCTCTCCTCCATGGGTGATCCTGCTGGTATCTGAATACCGGTGGCATAGATTCCAGCATCACAGCAACACGCAAGCCCCCACAGTACGACAAACTGACAGACTCATGGGGGTGGAACAGTATACATAATATGATTCCATTTATGGAAAATTGCATGTGTATGTATGTGTGTGTTCTTTAATAGCGCTATCTAAAAGAATATTTACCAAAATGTTAAGATTGTATAAACTTGAATAGTTGTGTCTGTGTGTTTTAATTACACTTTAGGTGAAATTAGTTTCTCATTCAAAAATTTATACACAAACGGTTTTGTGATGTTGTTTGTAATCCCCACAATGTGTCAGCACTCTCCTCCTTCACCTTCCACCCTGGGTTCCCCATGTCCAGTCATCCAATTTTCCTGTCCCTTCCTGCCTTCTCATCTTTGCTTTTGGGCAGGCGTTGCCCATTTGGTTTTGTATACTTGATTGAACTAAGAAACACGTTCCTCACATGTGTTATTGTTTGTTTTGTAGGCCTGTCTAATCTTTGACTGAAAAGTAGACTTCGGGAGTGGCTTCAGTTCTGAGTTAGCAGGGGGTCCAGGTGTCATAGTCTTGGGGATTCCTCCAGTCTCTGTCAGACCAGTAAGTCTAGTCTTTTTGTGAATTTGAATTTTGTTCTACATTTTTCTCTCACTCTATTTGGGACCCTTTACGGTGATTCCTGTCAGAACGGTTGGTAGTGGTAGGCGAGCACCATCTAGTTCTTTTGGATTCAGGCTGGTGGAGGCTGTGGTTCATGTAGTGCATTACTCCTTTGGACTAATATTTTCCCTGTGTCTTTGGTTTTCTTCATTCTCCTTTGCTCTGGAGGGGATGGGACCAACAGGTGTACCTTAGATGACTACTTGTAAGCTTTTAAGACCTCATATGCTACTCACCAAAGTAGGATGTAGAATATTTTGTTTATGAACCATGTTATGCCAATTGACCTAGATGTCCCCTGAGACCACGGTCTCCAGCCATTAGCCCCAGTAACTCAGTTCCTCAAGGTGTCTGAATGTGTCTAGGAAACTTCCATGACTTTGCCTTGGTCAAGTTGTGCTGACTTCCTCTATATGTATATTATCTTTCCTTTACCAAATTTAACACTTGTTATTATGGATTAAATTGTGCCCCCCACCCCAAAAAAAATGTGTATCAACTTGGCTAGGCCATGATTCCCAGTATTGTGTGAATGTCCACAATTTTGTCATCTGATGTGATTTTCCCGTGTTGTAAATCCTACCTCTCTGATGTTAATGAAGCAGGATTAGAGGCGGTTACGTTTATGAGCAAGGAGTTAATCTGCAAGGTTGGGGTGTGTTTAAAGTTGATCTCTTTTGAGGCATAAAAGAAAGAAGCAAGCAGAGAGACAGGGGACCTCATACCACCAAAATAGAAGCATCAGGAGCAGAGCGCATCTTTGGACCTGGGGTCCTTGTGCTGACAAAAGCTCCTAAGCCAGGGGAAGATTGATGACAATGACCTTCCCCCAGAGCCGACAGAAAGAAAGCCTTCCCCTGGAGCTGGCACCCTGAATTCGGACTTCTAGCCTCCTAGACTCTGAGAGAATAAATCTCTCTTTGTTAAAGCCATCCACTTGTGGTATTTCTGTTATAGCAGCACTAGACAACTAAGACACTTGTCTTCTATCTTTTTGGTGATTTCCTCTCCCCATCTCTTCCCTCCCTCATAACCATCAAAGATTGTTTTTTTCTTTGTGTAAACCTTTTCTTGAGTTTTTATGATAGTGGTCTCATACAATATTTGTCCTTTTGTAATTGACTTCTTTCACTCAGCATAATGTCCTCCAGATTCATCCATGTTGTGAGATGTTTCCCAGATTCATAATTGTTCTTTATTTTTGCATAGTATTCCATTGTGTGTATGTACCATAATTTGTTTATCCATTCATCTGTTGATTGACACTTAGGCTGTTTCCATCTTTTTGCTATTGTGAGTAATGCTTCAGTGAACATGAGTGTGCATATGTCTGTTTGTGTGATGGCTCTTATTTCTTCTCTAGGATATATTCCTAGGAGTGGGATTGCTGGATCATATAGCATTCCTATTCCTAACTTTTTAGGGAAGCTCCATCGCTTTTCTGCATAGTGTTAATAGATACATTTTGTACAGTGCTCTGTACAAGACAACCTTCATACTAATAAATACCAGAGGCATAACTCTGACTCAGACTTCTGGCTGATTTATGTGTCTGAAAGAATTGGTAAAAACAAATGGGGAGATGTGTTGGTGAAATAGTAAAGCAAAGGGGACAGTCTATTTTGCCAAAATTTAAATATCACACTCTACCCTGTTCATAGGTTACCTATGAAAGTAGGTTAATCCTGCTTCTGTATTATTAACTTCCAGGGGCAAAGTTCTTGTCATGCATTCATTCATCTATCAATATATGTTATTGAGTACCTAGTATGTTCCAGATTCTGTGTTAAGTGCTGGGTAACCTATAAGTGAATTAAAAGCACATGAATTTACAACATGGTGGAGGAAATAAGTAAACAAATGACAACGCATGGTGAGCCCTATGAAAGAAACAAACAGGACACAATGATTGAAAATACCAAGATCTGAAGATAGAGAAACCTCCCTAAGACCTGAAGGATGAAAAGGAGTCACCCAGGTAATAAGTCAGGAGTAGGGGAATGGTTGGTTGTTCCAGGCAAACAAAATTGTTTCCATGAAGGTGTTGAAGTAAAAAAGAGTTTTGCATGTTCAAGGATCTAGAAAGAGTCTAGAATGACTGGACTGGATGTACTAGGAGGAGAGTTAAAAGTACTACACCATGTGGAGCTTTGTAGCCGAGTTTGAGTTTTATTCAAAGAAAAAAAAAATTAAAATTTCTAAGCAATGGAGTGACATGGACTAATTTATATTTTAAAATAATTGCTCTTGTTGGCATTGGAAAGAGAGATGGAGAAATGTGTTATGGGTTGAATTCTATCCCCCCAAAATAAATATTGAAGTCCTGGCCCCTGTACCTGTGGATGTGATCCTTTTTGAAAATAGGTTTTTAAGTTAATGAGGCTTATCAGTGTAGGGTGGGTCCTAACCCTAATCACTTTTGAGTTATAAAAACAGCTGAATAGACAGAGACACAGACACACAGAGGGGAGACAGATGCTGTGTGAGGACCCGTTTTCAAGCCAAGGAATGCCACAGAGTACCAGCAGACACCAGAAACTAGGAGGGAGGCCACAGAATTAATCAACATAGCCAAAACCCTGAGTTGAACTTGTAGCCTTCAAACCAACGAGAAAATTAATTTCTGTTCTTTAAAGGCACCCGTTCTGGTATTTTTGTTACAGGAGTACTAAGACAAGGGCAAGCCATGAAGAGTGGAAAACAAGACAGTTTTGTAGTTGGCTAGATGTGCAATGATGGCAGCCTGAACTGGGACAACTACCCTGGAGAAAGAGGGAATGGGCAGATTTAAGATAACGTTCTCAAGGATGAGTTGCAATGGACTGTCCAGCAACTGGTTGGGAGTCCCTGTGGGGTGCAAACAGTTAAAACACTTGGCTGCTAACCAAAATGTTGGAGGTTCAAGTCCAACCAGAGGCACCTTGAAAGAAAGGCCTGGTGATCTACTTCTGAAAATCCAGCCTTTGAAAACCTGATGGAACACAATTCTACTGTGACACACGCGGGTCACCATGAATTGGAATCAACTTGACGGCAACTGGTAAGTAGTCTGGAGGGTAAAACAAGACTCGCGGATGGCTCATGTATGGAAAGAGGTATCAGCAAGCATGACTTTGAGAGTTCTGGCTTGAGTAGCTGAGGGGATGGTGTTGCTGGTTATTGCAATTGGGAAGAAAAGAACAATGAGTTTGGGGGAAAGTTAATTCAGGTTTGGACACAACAAGCTTAGTCACCCAGGTGGAAATATCAAGGGGCCTGATAGCGATCTTATTCTGGAGCTTAGAGGAAAAGCCTGGGGTAGTGGTATAAATTTGAGGGTCAGGAGCATGTAGACAACATTGAAATTCAAGAGACTACCAAGATCACATACAGAGAGTACATACCTGCAAAAAGAGAAGATAACAGGGCCAGGACCCTGACTGGGGCTCCCTCCATTCTACCACACTGCCTTTTTTTTTTTTTTTTTTTTGCTTTATTAAAGGAGTAAGCAGATAAATACGTAGATGTAGGATGAACCAGACATGTCGTAGAACTCAGGGGAAAACCCCGAGTTTAGACTTTAAAAAAAAAAAGTAGAGCACTATAACCCACTACAGATAGAGAAAAAAAGTAGAGATCTGAATTATTGAGAGTTTAGTAAAATGGATTCTAGCTTAATGAAGGTCTGCATTTGTTAAGAATGTAAATTAATCTCTGTCTTTCATAGCTACATAGGTAGAGATTTCTATACAGTTACAACATGGATATAGACATGGACATAGCTATTGATACATAAATATCAATAATCAGCTTCCCATGCACAAATCAAAATACAAACTCCATGAATCTAAAATCCTTCCCATTCTAATCTTTTAATATCACGCTAGAAACAAAATGCCAGAGTTGGCCCTAACATTAGCCCTTTCCTCTCCCATCATCCATTAAGCATGATCTTTCCATTTAAGAGAAATTGGCTCTATATGGACGAAAGGAGCTCTTCCCTGCCCTAGACCCAGCAGGGTGTATCTGACATGAAACAGCAGTCTCTGGGAATGTAGGCAGGGTGGTTCCCCATGTCCTTCCTGTACCAGGGCCCCTTCTGTGAAAATGCCCACCATCTCTGGGAACCTGCCCTCTGAGAGGCTCCCTCTGTGCACAAACTTTTAATGATATATTAATTTTCTTTGTAAGGTAGGGTAGGGCAAAGGATTTGAGCTGATTGTTATATCTCCATAATTAATGTCTTTATATCTAATTACAGAACTAAAATGGGCAATTAGAGCCCGTAATCAAAGAATATCCATAATGATGAAATTACAGTGTGTGACGATTCAGGAAAATTCCTAATTATACTCTGCAAATCTGAAGTCCCTAGCACTTCCTCACATAGCTATTTTCATCACAGAGACCACTTGCATGAGCTCATCTCAGAGGATGTTTTCCATGTCTCTAAGTGGATTCACTTCACAGGGACCGACAGACCCTGAGAACTCGTCCACTGCTAATTTTCTTTAAGACCAGTCAGCACGGCCTACCCTTAGCAGAATGAGTGGGGAAGGGGGACCATATCCCACTGATTAGTGTGACAGAAAGCCATTCTCTGGCAGTTTTCAAAAATTAATTTTTCAGCATGACACAGTACGTAGGAATTTGGTTAAGTCCATCTTTTTCATTTAGAGGCATCATCAAAACATTGAGTCAATTAAGAACCAGAGTATACATGAATACATATGTGTCCATATGTGTGTGTGTACACACACAGACATACACATATACACACATATACACAGGGGTAAGTCAAAAAGTATTGCTACAAAAATCATAGAAAACTTTATTAAACAAAATATCAAAATGTGAAGCTATTATTTCTCAACAGATCTTCCATCTAGGTCTATACACTTCCGAAGGCGGTGTTTCCATCTCTCCAACTCTTTCCTGAAGAATTCTGCACTCTTTGATTTACACCATGTCAAACGCAGGTTTGACATCCTCGAGGGACACAAATCATGTTCCTCTTAAATGTTCTTTGAGTTTTGAGAACAAAAAGAAATCTGAAGGGGCAGAATCGGGGCTGTAGGGTGGGTGGGGTAAGGTTTCCCAACGGAATTCTCATAGGACAGCCCTTGCTACCCTCAAAGAACCCACAGGTGTATTGCCATATGGAAAAAATTTCCTTGACACAAATTTCCTGGCCTTTTTCTCACCAATGCAGTTTTCAATTTTCTTAAAACTTCTTCATAATAAGCGCCTGTGATCATTCTGTGTCCTTTGAGAAAATCTATCAAGATTACCCCCTTCGGGATCCCAAAAGACAGTTACCATAGCCTTCTGAGAGGTCTTCACTCTCTTGGCTCATCTTTGAGGTCTTCCCGACCTTTCTTAAAAAAACAAAACCATTGTTTTATGTGGGGCAGCATTCTCATAAACTTGTCGCAAAGCTGCAATGATTTGGGAGGATGTCCACTTGAGTTTTGTTAAAAATTTATTATTAGCCCTGACCCCAAAATCGTTTTTTCCATGGCAAAAAAGTGTCCTTTTTTTTTTTTTTTTGAAGATATCATAACGAGACAAAGACAAGTGTATTACTGAGAGAACTTGTCTGTAACCATCCATGGATCACAGAGACATGTTTAAACATGTTTTGTTTGGAATAAACCCATGCATGTATGAACTGGAACCCTAGTAGCAATACTTTTTGACTTACCCTCATATACACACACACACCATTTGTTGTCGAGTCGATGTTGATTCACAGCATTGCGTGTCAAAATAGAACTGTGCTCCATAAAATTTTTAATGGTTGATTTTTCAGAAGTAGATTACCAGGACTTTCTTCCAAGGTGTCTCTGGGTGGACTTGAACCTCCAACCTTTCATTTAGCAGCTGTGTGCATTAGCTGTTTGAACCACCCAGAGACTCCACATGTATAGATATATATGTGTATACATATATGTATACGTGTGTGTGTGCGCACACATAATTTTTAGGGGAATGTAAAGAAAGACAAGTATATTATGTATCATGTAGTTCGTGTAGGCCCAGCTACTAGCATCTGTCTTGCTCGTTAAACCAGAAGCCAGTTGTCGTCAAGTCAGTTCTCACTCACGGCAACACAGTGTGTGTCAAAGTAGAACTGTACTACATAGGGTTTTCAATGGCTGACTTTCCGATGTCAGGCCTTTCTTCTGAGGAGTCTCTGGGTGGATTTGAACCTCCAACCTTTTGGTTAGCAGCAAGTGAATTAATCTGTTGCACCACTGAGGGACTCCACTAAACCCTAAAAACCTACTGCTCAGCCTGACACTTCTTTGGCACTCAGTAAATATGTGCTGAATAAGGAAGGAATGAGTACAGGATTGGGGAGACTGGGCTCAGAACAGGTTAGCAGTAGGAACTTGTTCCCAGTCCAGTGCAGTTTCTACCTGGCAACCGGCTGCCTCCCCTCCCTGAGGCCACTGCCCACCATCTCTCAGGGGGTGCCCTCATGGCTCATAACGAGCCACCTCCCCCCACCCTCACCGTGTTACAGGGCTTGTTTGTGCTGACAGGGGGCAGAGAGGCCAAGCCAAAGCCACTTTTCCCCTAACAGACCACACCCCTCATTTACTGTGAACTTCCTGGCTCACGAATAAAAGACCAGACCCAGGATTTCAACCACCAAAGCAAGCATAAAATGTTTACCAGGCCAAAGGAAAAAACACCATCCCACCCTCCAGCCCCACAGAACTTATACTAGAGTCAAATCATTGAAATTATCATGCTGGCTCCTCAGCTAACATAACCACTTGGTTCTGGCAAATCAGAGAGGAGCCACTTACCCTCCAGACCACATAAGCCTGTGAACATCAACAGCCTGCAGAAGCAGCTATGGGTTGGCACTTGGTTAAAGCAATAGAAGAGGCACCAGCAAAGCTGAACTCAGTCAATATCCTCACAACTGGACCAATAAGCAACATCATGATAAAGGAAGAAAAGATTGAAATTGTCAAGGATTTCATTTTACTTGGATCCACAATCAACACCCATGGAACCAGCAGTCAAGAAATCAAAAGATGCATTGCATTGGGCAAATCTGCCACGAAAGACCTCTTTAAAGTGTTGAAAAGCAAAGATATCACCTTGAAGACTAAGGTGCGCCTGACCCAAGCCATGGTATTTTCAATTGCATCACATGCATGTGAAAGCTGGACAGTAAATAAGGAAGACTGAAGAAGAACTGACGCCTTTGAATTGTGGTGTTGGAGAAGAGTATTCAACATACCATGGACTGCCAAAAGAATGAACAAATCTGTTTTGGAAGAAGTACAACCAGAATGCCCCTTAGAAGCAAGGATGGTGAGACTACATCTCACATACTTTGGACTTGTTATCAGGAGGGATCAGTCCCTGGAGAAGGACATCAGGCTTGGTGAAGTAGAGGGTCAGCAAAAAAGAGGAAGACCCTCAATGAGATGGATTGACACAGTGGCTGCAACAATGGGCTCAAGCATAACAACGATTGTGAGGATGGTGCAGGACTGGGCAGTGTTTTCTTCTGTAGTACATAGGGTCGCTATGAGTTGGAACCGACTCTATGGCACCTAACAACAAAAACAAAAGAGATTTTCCTAGATTATCTGGGTAAGTCTGATTCAATCAGTTGCAAGACCTTAAGAGCAGAGCTGAGGTTTCCTGGAAGAAGAAATTCCACCTGTGAACTACAGTTTTGGCCCATGCTAAAGGTCAGCCCGCCCTTTCTGGTGGCCTGTCCTATAAATTTTGGATTGGCCTAGCCAGGTCCCACAGCCACATAAGCCCACTCCTTGCAATAAACCTCTTAATATGTATCTTCTACTGGTTCGGCTTCTCTGATTGAGCACTGACTGAGACAGTCGGGGATAGCCTCTGAGTAGATGCATACACTCAACAAATATTCACTGAGTGTGTATTAGGTGCCAACCTCTGATCCAGATGGCAGAAATGCAACAGGATATCCCAAAGATAGACAAAGTGGGCAGCTGCCTGTGCCTTGTGGCTATGCTTCACCAGGAAATCCTCCCACACCAGCCTGAAATCCTACCATTAGGCACTGATGGTGACTACCAAGAAACTGAAACCCATTGCTGTCTAGTTGATTCCAACTCACAGAGACGCTATAGGACAGAGTAGAACTCCCCCATAGGGTTTCCAAGGCTTTAATCTTTACAGGAGCAGACTGCCACATCTTTCTCCTTTGGAGTGGCTGGTGTTCGAATGACCAGCCTTTCAATTAGCAGCCGAACACTTAACCACTGCACCACCAGGGCTCATTGGTGATCACAAACCCTCTTAAATGCATATGTATATCTAGAACGTATTACTTGGAATCATCCTCTCCCAGTTATCTTGCAGGAGTCCCTGGGTGGTACAGTTAACACTCTCATTCCTAATCAAAATGTTGAAGGTTGGAGTCCACCCAGAGGCATCTTGGAAGAAAGCCTTGGCAATCTACTTCTGAAAAATCAGCCATTGAAAACCCTATGGTGAACAGTTCTACTCTGACACACATGGGGTCGCCATGAGTTGGAATTGATTCAATGGCAACTAGGTAATTATTCTGTAGGTGTCAACTTTAAAGACAATAGGACATAGGATCCATTTTACAAAAGTAAAATCTTTAAGCAGTTTTTCATGAGATGGAGAACTTGACAAAGACAGCAAGTTTCTAAGCAGTGAAGTGGCAGACAGCAGACTGGGTCATGGGAATCAGAGAAGTAGGTCATAGCCACAAAAGGATGGAGGTGCCTGTTACTGATTGAATTGTGTCCCCCAAAAATGTGTGTCAACTTGGCTAGGCGATGATTCCCAGTATTGTGTGGTTGTCTACCACTTTGTGATCTGATGTGATTATCCTGTATGTTGTAAATCCTAACCTCTACAATGTTAATGGGAGCCCTGGTGGTGCAGTGGTTAAGAGCTTGACTGCTAACCAAAAGGTCAGCAGTTCAAATCCACCAGCCACTCCTTGGAAACCCTATGGGGCAGTTATACTCTGTCCTGTAGTGTCACTACGAGTCAGAATCGACTCTATGGCAATGGGTTGGTTTTTTTATAATGTTAAAGAGGTAGGATTAGAGGCAGTTATGTTAATGAGGCAGGACTCAATTTACAAGATTAGGCTGTATCTTGAGTCAATCTCTTGAGATATAAAAGAAGTAAGAAGAGAAACGGGAGACCTCATACCACCAAGAAAGAAGAGCCAGGAGCAAGCACGTCCTTTGGACCTAGGGTCCCTACACTGAGAAGCTACTAGACCAGGGGAAGATTGATGACAAGGACCTTCCCCCAGAGCCGACAGAGAGAGAAAGCCTTCCCATGGAGCCAGCATACTGAATTTGGACTTCAAGCCTCCTAAACTGGGAGAGAATAAATTTCTCTTTGTTAAAGCCATTTGCTTTTGATATTTCTGCTATAGCAGCACTAGATAACTAAGACTGTGACCAAAGAGAAAATGGAGACTTAGCGTAAACCTTCCTCTTCCACCAGCAGACTTAGTTCTGAGCTTTGAAACCATGACTGACAATGTACTACACTTTTATACATACTTTTCCGTTGCTCTACTCAGTAAGAGTAAGGAAAATATCCTGCAAAGATGAGGATCTTTTAGCCTTGATGACAGCATATATTTTAAAGGTTACCAGTTTTCAGATATTCAAAGAACCCCTGTAAATTTAAAACTTAGGCAAATTAGGAAGGACAGAAGAATAGCCATTCTAATATTTGTTGAGTAACTCCTGTTCTCCCGTGGATTTTCCATATGAAACCAAGCTTGGAGCCTAAGCTGAGTTCACTGCAGGATTCACAGATATCCTAGCACGTTTGGAGGACTTTTGAGATGGAATTTTCCAGAAGTCTAGCTGACGAGGTACTAAAGTGCCTCCAGAGAAATCATTTGTCCTACGGAAGAGAGGGAGTGAAAATGGTTAACACACCCTGCTGCTAAGGGAAAGGTTCGTGGTTCAGTCCATGCAGAGGCACCTTGAGAGAAAGGCCTGTTGATGTACTTGTGAAAAGTCAGCCCTTGAAAACCCTATGGAGCACAGTTCTACCCTGACACACATTGGGGTACCATGAGTGAGAATCAATTCCACAACAACTGATACTGGGAAGGAAGAGACTCAAGACTGCAAGTTCGGGCCAATTTACACATCTCTGTGTTGATGGAGAAGGGGGACCATGCCTTCACTATAGTGTCTCTCACTCCTACCAGTCACTACTCACATACTTGGAGTCTCAGCATGGTAGAGGGCTCCTTAAATAAAACTGGAAAAATCTGTTTTCATTAAAATATATATGTATATGTATATGTATATGTATATGTATATGTATATGTATATGTATATGTATATGTATATGTATATGTATATGTATATGTATATGTATATGTATATGTATATATATATATATTCTCTGTGAGGCATTGAAAAAAACACCAGAGTATTGGACCATGGCATTAGGGTGGGGTCAAAATGATGCTTCCTTTTCCCTGCACCAACCCAGACAGCAGCATCTGCAGGACCAGGGCTTGGGAAGATTGGGCAGCTCTGGCAGAACTCAGCTGTTCCGGTGTGACTTTGGCCATTCATGAGTGACACCTTGGGCTTAATGGAGACGGAGGTGTGGTTGCCATGAAAACAGTGGTGGTAGCAGGTGCAGCAGGCACCTTCCCGTTCTGTATGTTTCTTTAAGGATCTCAAATCCCACAAGGTATAAACCTGTTGCCACTGAGTCAATTCGAACTCATAGCAACCCTACAGAGTAGAACTACTGTAATCTTTCCAGGTTGGTTAGGCTGTAATCTTTACGGAAGCAGCCTTCCATATCTTTCTCCTGTGGAGTGGCTGGTGGATTCAAACCAACATCCTTTCGGTAACCAGCCAAGTGGTTAATCACTGTACCACCAGGGCTCCTCCCCTAAGGTATAAGGCACTATTATCCTCTCAAAATACGTATGTAGAAGCACTCATAATATGAATTTAAAACCAGAAATATGTCTACCTTTGTGAGGCTCTCTAACATTAACTATAAACCCAAACCCGCTGCCACCGAGTTGATTCCAGCTCATAGCAACCCTATAGGTCACAGCAGAACTGCCCCATATGGTTTCCAACGAGCGCCTGGTGTATTTGAACTGCCGACCTTCTGGTTAGCAGCCATAGCACTTAACCACTAAGCCACCAGGGTTTCCAATATTAACTGTAAGTCATTAAAAACCTGTAAGTCACTAGAAAGCTATTTAGAAATTTTTGAGCTTTGATGTAGAAGCATGTGAAGTCTGTAAAGAATGTAAACAACCCTTAAGTTCACTTTGACCGGGCATGCTGTGACACAAGAAAACGTAACATAGTTAACCTCTAAACAGCCTCCTTAATCTCTAACCCTGAAGAAATATGCAGCATTCAGCTGGTCTGTAACCCGGGAGAAAAGACGTTAACATACTAGTCTTCGATGTCACACCGGCCCTTGTTCTGTGGAGCGACGGTGACAAATTCACATATAACCCTAAATTTCTCCTCACTCACTGAGAGAAGGCAGAGATAGAACTGAGATTCCTTCTGCGGCCATCGACCTTGCATCCTACCTCCCGCCAAGTTTCAGCCGTGGTTAAGCCTTCCTCCCGGGATTTCTCGTTAAACATAAAAGCCTGAAGTCTAAAGCTTTGGACTCTAGTCATTGAACAAACATTGCCGTTGTTAATTCTGATCCTCCGGTTCTAAATGAATGTTGAGAGGTCTTACTTGCATGCCCTGCCATGGCTACCTTAAAATAAGCTAAAAAAGTTTATGCATGTCAAACCTGAGGATCTCTCTATTAATTTTCTAAGATAAAATCCTACACAACACTTCCAAGGCTCTGCCGGCATCAGAGAGCTCACCGGCTGACAGTACCACATGTATCCAGAGCTGGAGACAGAAAGAGGAGGAAGAAAATGGCAACCACAGCAGCTAGATGAGCCACAGGAGAGAGAGCCCCCAAAGAGTCCCTGGAGTAGATGGAAGGGATTCGTAATGTCATGGAAGGGGATGAGGTGAAGGTTCTATAATCACGAATGCGACAAAGTCAGATACATTCTCTTATTGGCATTATGGTAACTCAGTGTTTACCCACATCGGCCTAGAGAAACAAAAGTAAAATAAAAAAAGTATTAAATTATCAGTTAAACATTTTAGGGTAACAATCAGCACCGTGCTATTAGGGACCCTGTACAAGCCAGTAGCACTCTGCCATATCAAAATGCTTGGCAGCACTTAGTTTCTTCTTGCAGCTGTAACAAATGACCACAAATTTAGTGGCTTAAAACGATACGAATTTATTATCTGGATGTCAGAAGCCCTAAAATCAAAGTGTTTGCTGCATTCCTTCTGGAGACTCTAGAAGAGAATCCATTTCCCTGTCTTTTCTGGCTTCTAGAAAAAAAAAAAAAAAAGGCTGCCTATATTCCTCAGCTCATGGCCAATAGCACAGCAGCATCTTCTCTTCTTTCTGCCCTCTGCTACCATCCTTACATCTTCTCATGTTGACTCCGATCCTGACCCCCTCTTATAAGGGTGATTGTAATTAGATTGGGTTCTCCTGGATAATCTAGAACAATCTCCCCATCTCAAGATCCTTAACCACATCTGCGAGTCCCTTTTACCGTGTAAAGTAACATATTCACAGGTTCCAGGGATTAGGATTTAGACATCATTGGGGCCATTATTCAGCTTACTAAAAGTGCTTTGCCTATTCCCACTAAATTGCCTCTGTTCTCAGCTCTCCCAGCTCAAAGAGCCTCCAGATATCATTGCCCACTTGCTCCTGTGCCTCCCCACAGCACTGCAGGGTCACACTGGATCAGCGTCCAGGCTACCTTCCAGCCAACTGGACTCCCTTATGCTTAGAGGCCGTGTTGGAGTTTACAGGATACTTTTTCATTCTTTCTCTTGATCATCACTAGAGAGCAATCACATGAGGCAAGAGGACTAGATGCTCTTCATCCCACTTTACAGATGAGAAACAGAGGGGTTGAGTGGCGAGACTAAGCCCATACATTTAGAAAGCAGCAAAGTGGAGACCATATCCCAGCCCCTCTGACTCCCTGTCAATGTACATTCTTATGCTGCAGACCACCCTTGGTCAGGAGGCCAACAAAGATTCACCCTGAGTTCCCATGTATTTCATTTTGTTCCTTTTGGCCTATCAGCCATTTACAAGTGTTGTGCCTGCAATCACTACACACATGTACACATACACACACACTCCTAATACAGCGTCACACCCAAGCCCTCCAGCTTTCACAAACAGAATCAAAGAATATGGAGGGTCCAAGAGGGTTCTTCCAATCCTTTCAATCTTAACTTTTTTGTGTAATGGACACCTTTTGTAGTCTGGTGAAGACTCTGAACAGTTTCTATGAATAATGTTTTTGAGTGCATAAAGTTGAAAATTAGGATTACAAAGAAAATCCATTAAATTGCAATATAGTCATCAAAGTATTTAAAAATACGTATGTTATAGTAATGTACGTAACTTTATTAATCCATTAAGTAAGATCTAACCAAGGGTCTAATAACTACTACAATTTCTAAGTAGCGATGTATATATACAATATCTTGAGATAGCTAACACAATTATACTCATAGTGACCCTATAGGGCAGAGTAGGGCTGCCCCATAGAGTTTCCAAGGAGTACCTCATGGATTCGAACTGCCAACCTACTGGTTAGCAGCCATAGCATTTGAACACTATGCCACCAGGGTTTCCAATTATAATGTGATACAACATATCTTTGATTTTTACTAACTTGAAGAAATGCTAAATTTTGGTCAGAGAGTAGAGAAAATAAATGCGTAATTTTTCCCCACCGAAGTTCGTGGGCCCCCTCCACTCAAAACCTATCCAGGTACATCTTGTGTGGACCTCAGGTTTAAGATTCCTTAACACTAAGGTCACTAGGAGTCAGCATCAACTCGACAGCAACGGTTTTTTGTTTGTTTGTTTGTTTTTGTTGACATTAGTCCATCCTCCTGTCTCTAGACAAGTTCAAACTTAAGGCAATTAGGTAAATGTGTGGGCATTTAAACAAATTCAAAATTTCAACGGGAATGGAAAATCCACAAACTCCTTAGTCACCTAAACCAAGTTCTGGGGCTTCGTTCCTCAGACACGTTCTAAAATTACTTATTTATTTAGATTCTACTCATTTTTAGTTTATAATAAGGAATAAACTAAAATAAACTCAATTTCACCTTTCTATTATTAAAAAGGAAACCCTGGTGGCGTAGTGGTTAAGGCTACATCTGCTCACCAAAATGTCGGCAGTTCGAATCGGCCAGGTGCTCCTTGGAAACTCTATGGGGCAGTTCTGCTCTGTCCTATAGGGTCGCTATGAGTCAGAGTCGACTCAACGGCAATGGGTTTGGCTTTTATTGTTATTATTTTTAAAAAATGGCAAAGCAAATCATTTGTATAAACAAGATTATAAGGGGAACTTAGCCTTCTTAGGAAAACAAACTATTTTCAAGCACTTACAAAAATGGTAGTAGTTTAATTTATGCACCAACAATGATGATGCTCAGGACAGCTGATTTCTCCATGTCCAATAAAGCAGGGCCCCCTCACTTTGTGCTAGTGGCCCCTGGTGGCCACGCTCCCTGTCTGTTAATGTTAGCACACCCATTTAGAAAAAGGCCATGTTCAGGAAGATGAAGCTGTTTTCAAATGGGCAGATGACCCAACCAAAAGCCAAAAAATGTGTACAGTATTTCCACCCAAGTAATTTATATCTATGAATTTATTTCTATGATAGAATTACTGTTTCATTAAATGAAATTATGCACTAAAAATGGGCATAATATGCTCTCAAATAAGTGTTAGTTGTTATTGGTGAATAACTAACTTAATAATGATAAAATTATTAGTAATATTGTAATTTATGGCTTATTGTTGTTGTTGTTAGGTGTCGTCGAGTCAGTTCAGACTCATAGCGACCCTATGCACAACAGAACGAAACACTGCCTGGTCCTGCGCCATCCTCACAATCATTGTTATGCTTGAGCTCATTGTTGCAGCCACTGTGTCAATCCACCTTTCCGCTGACCCTGTATTCTGCCAAGCATGATGCCCTTCTCCAGGGACTGATCCCTCCCGACAACATGTCCAAAGTATGTAAGGCGCAGTCCTGCCATCCTTGCCTCTAAGGAGCATTCGGGCCACACTTCTTCCAAGACAGATTTGTTCGTTCATTTGGCAGTCCATGGTATATTCAATATTCTTCGCCAGCACCACAATTCAAAGGCGTCAATTCTTCTTCGGTCTTCCTTATTCATTGTCCAGCTTTCACATGCATATGATACGATTGAAAATACCATGGCTTGGGCCAGACACACCTTAGTCCTCAGGGTGACAACTTTGCTCTTCAACGCTTTGAAGAGGTCCTTTGAAGCAGATTTGCCCAATGCAATGCGTCTTTTGATTTCTTGACTGCTGCTTCCATGGCTATTGATTGTGGATCCAAGTAAAATGAAATCCTTGACAACTTCAAGCTTTCCTCTGTTTATCCTGATGTTGCTCATTGGTCCAGTTGTGAGGATTTTTGATTTCTTTATGTTGAGGTGTAATCCATACTGAAGGCTGTGGTCTTTGATCTTCATTAGTAAGTGCTTCAAGCCTTCTTCACTTTCAGCAAGCAAGGTTGTGTCATCTGCATAACGCAGGTTGTTAATGAGTCTTCCTCCAATCCTGATGCACCGTTCTTCTTCATATAGTCCAGCTTCTCGGATTATTTGTTCAGCGTACAGATTAAATAGGTATGGTGAAAGAATACAACCCTGACGCACACCTCTCCTGACTTTAAACCAATCAGTAGTCCCTTGTTCTGTCTGAACAACTGCATCTTGATCTATGTAAAGGTTCCTCACGAGCACAATTAAGTGTTCTGGAATTCCTATTCTTCACAGTGTTAGCCATAGTCTGTTATGATCCTCACAGTCGAATGCCTTTGCATAGTCAATGAAACACAGGTAAACATCTGGTATTCTCTGCTTTCAGCCAGGATCCATCTGACATCACCAATGATATCCCTGGTTCCAATCCTCTTCCGAAACCGGCCTGAATTTCTGGCAGTTCCCTGCCGTTACACTGCTGGAGCTGTTTTTGAATGATCTTCAGCAAAATTTTGCTTGTGTGTGATATTGACGATATTGTTCTATAATTTCCACATTCGGTTGGACCACCTTTCTTGGGAATAGGCATAAATATGGATCTCTTCCAGTCAGTTGGCCAGGAAGCTGTCTTCCATATTTCTTGGCATAGATGAGTGAGCACCTCCAGCGCTGCATCAGTTTGTTGAAACATCTCAATTGATAGTCCATCAATTCCTGGAGCCTTGTTTCTCGTCAATGCCTTCAGAGCAGCTTGGACTTCTTCCTTCAGTACCATCGGTTCCTAATCATATGCCGCCTCTTGACATGGTTGAATATCGACTAATTCTTTTTGGTATACTGACTGTGTGTATTCCTTCCATCTTCTTTTGATGCTTCCTGCATCATTTAATATTTTCCCCATGGAATCCTTCACTATTGCAACTTGAGGCTTGAATTTTTTCTTCAGTTCTTTCAGCTTGAGAAACGCCGAGCGTGTTCTTCCTTTTTGGTTTTCCATCTCCAGCTCTTTGCACATGTCATTATAATACTTTGTCTTCTCGAGCTGCCCTTTGAAATCTTCTGTTCAGTTCTTTTACTTCATCAATTCTTCCTTTTGCTTTACCTGCTTGATGCTCAAGAGCAAGTTTCAGAGTCTCCTCTGACGTCCATCTTGGTCTTTTCTTTCTTTCCTGTCTTTTCAGTGACCTCTTGCTTTCTTCATGGATGATGTTCTTGATGTCATTCCACAACTCATCTGGTCTGCGGTCATTAGTGTTCAATGTGTCAAATCTATTCTTGAGATGGTCTCTAAATTCAGGTGGGATATACTCAGGGTCATATTTCGGCTCTCGTGGACTTGCTCTGATTTTCTTGAGTTTCAGCTTGAACTTGCATATGAGCAATTGATGGTCTGTTCCACAGTCAGCCCCTGGCCTTGTTCTGACTGATGATATTGAGCTTTTCCATCGTCTCTTTCCACAGATGCAGTAAATTTGATTTCTGTGTGTTCCATCTGGCGAGGTCCATGTGTATGGTCGCTGTTTATGTTGGTGAAAGAAGGTATTTGCAATGAAGAAGTTGTTGGTCTTGCAGAATTCTATCATTTGATCTCTGGCATTGTTTCTATCACCAAGGCCATATTTTCCAACTACTGATTCTTCTTCTTTGTTTCCAACTTTTGCATTCCAATTGCCAGTAATTATTAATGCATCTTGATTGCATGTTCTATCAATTTCAGACTGCAGCAGCTGATAAAAATCTTTTATTTCTTCATCTTTGGCTCTAGTGGTTGGTGTGTAAATTTGAATAATAGTCATATTAACTGGTCTTCCTTTTAGGTGTGTGGATATTATCCTATCACTGACAGCGTTGTACTTCAAGATAGATCTTGAAACATTCTTTTTGACGATGAATGCAACACCATTCCTCTTCGAGTTGTCATTCTCAGCATAGTAAACTATATGATTGTCTGATTCAAAATGTCCAATTCTAGTCCATTTCAGCTCACTGATGCCTAGGATATCGATGTTTATGCGTTCCATTTCAGTTTTGACAATTCCCAATTTTCCTGGATTCATACTTCGTACATTCCAGATTCCAATTATTAATGGATGTTTGCAGCTATTTCTTCTCATTTTGAGTCGTGCCACATTAGCAAATGAAGGTCCCGAAAGCTTTACTCCATCCACGTCATTAAGGTCGACTCTACTTTGAGGAGGCGGCTCTTCCCCAGTCATCTTTTGAGTACCTTCGAACCTGGGGGGCTCATCTTCCAGCACTATATCAGACAATGTTCCGCTGCTATTCATAAGGTTTTCACTGGCTAATGCTTTTCAGAAGTAGACTGCCGGGTCCTTCTTCCTAGTCTGTCTTAGTCTGGAAGCTCAGCTGAAACCTTTCTTCCATGAGTGACCCTGCTGGTATCTGAATACTCGTGGCATAGATTCCAGCATCACAGCAACACACAAGCCCCCACAGTACGACAAACTGACAGGCACGTGGGGGATTGTTGTTGTTAGCTGTCATCAAGTCTGCCCCAACTCATGGAAACCCCATGCACAATAGAAGAGAACAATGCCTGGTCCTTTGCCAACTCCATGATTGGTTGTCAGTCAGACCTTTGTGACCCATAGGGCTTTCATTGGCTGGTTTTTGGAAGTAGATTGCCAAACCTTTCTTCCTAGTCCCTCTTAGTAGGGAAGCTCCACTAAAACCTGTCCAGCATCATAGCAACACACAAGCCTCCACCGATAGACAGGTGGTGGCTGCGTCTGAGGTGCATTGGCCAGGAATTGAACCCAGGTCTACCACATGAAAGGCAAGAATTCTACCACTGAACCACCGCAGCATGCACAATTATGGATTAGTGATACAATAATTAAAATAACTAAGAGTGTTATCATCGCTGATACCATCAATTGTACATACACTTTAAGCAAGAACCTTTATAACAACAACATTCACTAAAAAGTTGTGAAATATTCAAGCTCCACCTTTGATGTGTTTTAAAAAGAGAAGACAACAGATTCGGTTCCCATTTACATTTCAATTTCCTTAAAATTCTAATGGTGTTCAGTAATCCCAGTTGTTTTGCAGCCTTTGAGCAGGCCTCTGAGGCACAACAGCCATGTTTCATCAACCAAAAATCAGGGTTTCGGGGCTGACAGAAAACATTTCATTTCTTAGTCTGTGAATTTATGCGAAAATATCTCTAAAAAGGTATCATATTCAGTTATATTAGTAATAACTTAGTAAATTGCTATTATTGAGAAGGACAAAATAATCGACGGAGAAATAGAAACTTAGCAAAAATATTTTCAGTCACTAACATTTGAACATTTGAAAGCAAAGCTACCATTAAAAATCCTACACTTTTTGTTGTGGGACAAAGATGTGGCCGTCTGCTTCCGTAAATATTACAGCCTTGAAAACCCTATGGGGCAGTTCTACTCTGTCCTGTAGGGTCGCTATGAGTCGAAATCAACTTGTTGATTTGTTATAGATCCATGAGCAGAAATTATACTATAGCATATATTATAATATGTTTCTGCTGCATGAAAATTGAACCCTCATGTTTAATAGTGTAGTGGATTGGATCATGTCTCCCTAACCCCTGGTACCTGTGAATGTGATCTTATTTGGAAATAGGGTCTTTGTAGAAGTAATTGGAGGCCCTCGTGGCACAATGGTTAAGAGCTCAGCTGCTAATCAAAAGGTGGCAGTTCGAATCCACCAGCTGCATCTTGGAAACTCCATGAGGCAGTTCTACCCTGTCCTATAGTGTCACTATGAATCTGAACTGACTCAATGGCAATGGGTTTTTTGGTTTTTGGTAGATGTAATCAAGTTAAGATGAGGTCATACTGGATTGATTAGGGTGGATCCTAAACCCAGTGACTGATACCTGTTTAAGAAAAAGGAAAGGAAGATTTGGACGGAGAGACTCAGAGTCACACAACAGGGAAGAAGATCATGTGACCACAGAGGCAGAGACTAGAGTGATACGGCCACAAGCCAAGGATTGCCAGGAGCCACCAGAAGCTGGAAGAAGCAAAGAAAGATCCCCCTCTAGAGCCTTCAGAGGGGACATACCCTGCAACAACTTGATTTTGGACTTCTAGCCTCTAGAAGTGTGAGAGAATAAATTTCAGTTGTTTTAGGCCACCCAGTGTGTGAGAATTTTTTACAGCAGCCCCAGGACACTAATAAAAATAGCTAAGTTTATTTATTTTTCCCTCAGAAGTATTTTTCCTATAAATCTTCATGTCTAACAGTCATACACTTAACCAGGGTTTTTACAGGTCAAAGAATTAGCTGAGATCTCCCCTGCTGCCGTGCCCTTCCTTTCAGTGGCTTTCCAATAAAACTTTATTTACAAACACTGGCCTACAGGCTGTAGTTTGATAACTTTTTTTTAATGTTACATTAAAATATTACTTATATAGATTACTGAGATTTTCAAAACCCGTTGCCATCGAGTCGATTCTGACTCATAGCAACACTATAGGACAGAGTAGAACTTCCCCATGGAGTTTCCAAAGAGCGTCTGGTGGATTTGAACTGCTGACCTTTTGGTTAGCAGCTGTAGCACTTAACCACTAAACCACTGAGATTTTAGCACCTCTTTAAACTTTGCACCCAAGGCAAGCACCTCACCTCTCACCCTAGTCCTGGCCCCGTTCCCCTAAGACATTTCCCAGTGTATGTATCCATTAGTTTGCATTTTTCCTGAATAACTAACTCTCCTTCCTTCCAGGCTTTCTCGGATATTCTTGAGCTCTAACAATCTTGGTCTCTAGTGACTCTGACAAATGATTGCATCTGTGAATTTTAAAAACGTAGCTAATATTTCCTACAGAAAATTGAGGGAGATCTCAAAAGCCTGCAGGCCTCGTTAGGCACTTCCTTGGGTGAGAGTGTTATCCTTGGGGTCCCCCCTGCAATTCTCCTGCCATATTTTCTCAACCTAAGCCATCCTCACCATGTGGATATGGTATTGAGAACATTGCAAAAGAGGTTGTAGCAAATGTCTCCGGGCAGAGCTAGATAAAGGATAATTCTTCTTCTGCTGGCCATTCATTCACTAATACTTCATTCCTTCCAAACCACAGCTTTTAAATGTGTTTGCCCTTGAGTTTTTTGGGGTGTGTGTCTGTGTGTGTGTGTGTGACTTTTAAATCCAATTTAATGCATCTGCTGCTCACTGATCCACCCTTCTCTGCTAGTTGTGGGTGTTCCCTCTTTGTTGTTGTTGGAGTCAGTTCCAACTCAGCACCCTATGTACAAAAACTCGCCCAGTCCTGCACCATCCTCACAATCACTGCTATGTCTGAGCCCATTGTTGCAGCCACTATGTCAATCCATCTTGTTAAGGGTCTTCTTCTTTTTTGTTGACCCTCTACCAAGCATGATGTCCTTCTCATGCATTTGAACTGATGCATTTGAATTCGTTGGCCAAGAATATTGAATATAACATAGACTGGTCCCTCCTGATAACATGTGCAAAGTACATGAGACGAAATGTCACCATCCTCACTTCTCAGGAGCATTCTGGCTGTACTTTCTTGCAAGACAGGTTTGTTCATCCTTCCTGCAGTCCATGGTATAGTCAGTATTCTTCACCAACCAAAACCCAAATGCATCAATTCTTCCTCAGTCTTCCTTATTAAGGCCAAACCTAATCTAAGGTCTTATTAAGAAAGACCAAAGTTCTCTCTTCACTAGTGCTTTATTGCAGTGTGATAAGAGGAGTTCTGGACTAGAATTCTAGGCATCGGGACATCCTGGCTCCGCCACAATCTAGCTGGGTGTCTCTGGGCAAGTAGCTTGTTCTCTTTCACCCTCAGGTTTCTTCATCTGTAAAACAGAGTAACGATTTCTGCTCTTCCTTCTCGCATTGTGGTTATGGGAGTCAAGAGAATAATAAATGTTAAAGCGTCTTACTAAAGTAAGTGTTACACAAAAGTTTGCAGATGAATATGTAAAAAGATACATACATGCAGTATTGTTTGTAATCACAAAATACGGGAACAATTTAATAGCCCATCACTGGAGGACTGGTGGTAAATTATGGTACATCCAAACAATGGAAATTCTGCAATCCTTCAAACAATGATTGACTTGGAGATGATAGATATATAGACAGTGCATAAGTGATAGATAGATAGATACGTAGATGGATAGATGGGTGGGTGGGTGGATGGGTGGATGGGTGGATGGGTGAATGGAGGGATGGAGGGATGGACAGGAATAGTTCCATTTTGAAAATGTGGCTGTATGCATATACCAACCTAGTCACGTGGAAAGAGGGCCCTGGACCACCTACCTGTGTTTAATACATGCCCTGTAAACAGTATCATTGTCTCCAGAAACAGACTGACATGTGAAGATAATTTAAGGAGCAAAGACAGGTCTTCCTGAGAATAAAAAAAAAATCTCAGAATCCCAGGGAAGGAAAGAAGTTACCTAGATTTTTTCAGACATTATCTCTGAAAGGAACAAATCCTTTTTATTTTTATAATATCTTCCCCCTTTAAAATAAAGTACATCTCTTATTTCTTATTCTGTTATAAAAGTAATGCACTCTCACTTATAAACTTTCAATTGTATGAAGAACCAAAAAGAGCTCCCATTAGCTCCTCGCCTAAAAGCAAACATGCTTAACATTTTTCTATGCATTTTTACATAATTGATTTCATACCTTTATACAACTTTGTAACTTCTATTTTAACCTCATAAAATACCATAAATGCTTTCTTGTGTTGACATTCTCAAAAAACAGTATTTTAAAGGCTTATAACCTCTGTTCTTAACCACCGCCTTCAAGCTGGACATTTAGATTGCTTCTCTTTTGTGTATAATGTTATAAGAAACATCTCTGTGCATAAATATTATTCCTTCCAAGAATTTGAGAGGCTGTCCCTCTCAGGGTATTTCTTGAGAATAGATTCATAACACTGAAATTCCTACATCAAATAGTATGGACATTTTTTAAGTTTTTTCATACACCCTGTCAAATTGATTTCTACTTGTCCTAATGTACTAGATAAAAAAAAAAAATGTGTATACAGTTCTGGAGCTGGGGAGAATTACTAGAGTTTTTATTGAATGAAAGAAGTTTCTTCTTTTTTAATAGCTTTTCTTTAGTTAACAAAAGTATTTCATATTTGTCATAGAAGATTCATAGGCACACCCAAACTCCCTGAGGGACCAAATTACTGGGCTGAGGGCTGGGGACCATGGTCTCAGGAGACATCTAGCTTAATTGGCATAACATAGCCTGTAAAGAAAATGTTCTACATCCTACTTTGGTGAGTAGTGTCTGGGGTCTTAAAAGCTTGTGAGTGGCCATCTAAGATATTCCACTGGTCTCACCCCATCAGAACAAGAAAGAATGAAGAAAACTATAGACACAGGGAAAAATCAGTCCAAAGCACTAATGGACCACAACTACCACAGCCTACACCAGAATGAGTCCAGCACAACTAGATGGTGCCCGCTACCACTACAGACTACTCTGACAGTGATCATAACAGAGGGCCCAGGACAGGGCTGGAGAAAAATGTAGAACAAAATTCTAACTCACAAAAAAAGAGCAGACTTACTGGTCTGACAGAGACCGGAGAAGCCCCAAGAGCATGGCCCCCGGACACCCTTTTAACTCAGTACTGAAGTCATTCCTGAGGTTCACCCTTCAGCCAAAGATTAAATAGGTCTATAAAACAAACAATAACACATGTAGTTCAGCCATGTATACAAGACTAAATGGGCACAACAGCCCAGGGGCAAGGACAAGAAGGCAGAAGGGGACAGGAAAGCTGGATGAATGGAAATAGGGAATCCAAGGTCAAGAAGTGGACACATCATGGGATTGTCAACCAATGTCACAAAACAATTTTTGTATTATTTATTTAACAAGAAACTAATTTGCTCTGTAAACTTTCATAATTAAAAAAAAATTTCATATTTGAATAAAAGAAAATTCTTTATAGAAAGAGGCTCCGTGACACGTAGTATCTGCTCACCCTTGGCCATATTTTGAATTGCTGCTTTCTCCTGTCTTCTGAGCAGTACTAAGGCCTCCCTCCCTTTCCTCGCAACCTCCCCCACCCCTGTTTTCTCCCAGCCTCTCCAATTCTTGGGTATTACCAGTTTGGTGATTTATTAAGGGGGATTCCATTTTGTGTTTTCCAGCACAGGGCCCAAGTCCACATGCTGAGGTTTCTGCACCCTTGTCCAGGCCTTTGGAAAGTCAAGTTTTGCAACAAAAATGATTAATGGTACTTTCCTGATCTTCACGGCCCGTGTGTTTCTCATTATCTTCCCTTGGATGTGATCACTGGCTTTTGTTCTGAAGCCACATGAAGCTGGTCGTTGCTTCTCATAGTGCAGGGCTAAACGCTCCAGAGAAGGCAGACTCACCAGCCTCCTGTAGAGTCAGAGACACCCCCTCTCTTCCTTCCAGCATGGCTCTGCTTCAGCTTCCACCTCCTTCACTGCCCACGTGGTCTTTCACTGGACCAGAAACAAGTCTCCCCACTCCCAGCTTCTTTTCCCTTCCAATCTTTCTTACACATTGTAGTAAGACCAGGTCTTCTCCAAGCAAAATTCATATCATCTTACAACTTTCCTCTAACACCTGCAGAGGTTCTCTGTTACATGGAAAACAAGATCCAGACTCCTTGGTCTGTATTCAAGGTCTTTTAGAAGTAAATTCCACTGATACTTCCAACTTTGTTTCCCATTCGTTCCCTATATGTATTCTCTTCTCATATCAAAACACCTATCAGACTTGCTATTTCTTATACGTGTCCCCAGCTTCCCATTTCCGAACCTCTACAACCACTAGTTCTATTTTCTCCATCTAAATGCCCTTCATCACCTATTCATACTACCCATCCTTCCAGACCAGACTTAAATGCCTTCCTTGATCCTCTCAGCTAGAAACAATTTCCTCCGAGAGAATTCTCTCATTACTTTCCAACTTGTATTATGGCTATATACACGCATGCCTCCCCTTATAGATTATAAATAATTTATACATAAAAAGCTTATGTATTTCATCCCTGTACCCCTTTCTGTCTGAAGCAAGCAGCCCAATCCCAGAGAAAAAAGCTGGACAGTCCTTTTGAAATTAAGTAGGCACAGAAAACCAAGCTGGACAAACCAGAGAGAGAACCACCTGAAACTGGGATTGGAGCAAAATATCAAGGCTCTCAGGGAAGAATACCATGGGTATGAGTGGTAAGAGAAAAAGTGCAAGGGCAACCAGCCTAGAAAGTATTAAGTCATTCAATAACATTTTTCATGGATCAATAACTTTTGAGCCACAGCATTGAGCACTGTGGGAGCTGTACAATTAGCTTTAAGTCTAGCTTGGGAGCTAAAACAGATACGTGCAAAGTTAAGTAACAAGGCTCCAGCTCTCACCTCCTTCCAGGATTCCAGTCCTGCGTCTTCGACTGCCAGGTCTCAAACTCAGTGTGTTTCAAACTAAACTTACTCTCTTCTCCCCAGATCTATGTTTTCTATCTAATGATTCCACTATCCAGATTTTCAAGAAAATACAATACAATCCAGGGATATGAAGAGATCTGAGGAGCAGGAGATTCTCGCCTTGCAGTGCCCATGAAAATTCAAGTATCTACTTAACTTTCTGAGTTGTGCTTGGGAGTGTAAGGATACAGAAGTGAATAAGACATATCCCCACTGTCGTGAACATATAGCCTAGTGGGAGAGGCATAGATCTTGCCAGATTGCTTCAATCATTTAGTTAAGGGAAAGTGGACTAGGATGTCTCTACGCATATTCTTGATTCTCGTGTATGTGTGTTCTACTTAATCTCAATCAATCCAAATATTAGAATAACAACAATAGTATCTGTAAGCACTTTACATTTGCAGGACACTCTTCTAAATAGTATCTGATTTAATCCTCGTAACCCCACAAGGTATATTTTATTACCTTCATTTTATAGATAAGGAAATCATGCTATAGGGAGGTTAAGTCACATGAACAGTTTCTTTCAGTATAGCAGACATACGCTTAATTTCTACTATGTGTCAGGCACTAGGCTAGGATCCAAGGGTAAAACAAATATTAACAAAGGTCCCTGACCTCAAAGAATTTATAACCTGAGTAGAGAGACAGACATAATAATGATAGTTTCCACATAATACAGTATGAGGATAAATTATGCAGAAAACCAAGACAGGATAACATCCAGCCCAACCCTCGAATTCAGGAGGATTCAGAGAAGGTGGGTGGGAGACATATCAACTAAACTGGACCTTGAATGTGGATTTGGTGTTAGCTTGTAGATAGGAGAACTGGAATTTGAACTCAAATTTGTCTGACTCTTCCATTCATGCTTTTCCCACCAACCTGTTACATGGTAGATTTTTCAGTGGATATTGAGAGGGAGAGAAAGGAGGGAAGGAAGGAGGCAGGGAGAGAGGGAGGAAGGATCCATTACATTTCTTCCAGTGGAAAAAATGGCTGAAATATCAGCTCAAACATCAACTTTGGCTTTAAAAACTCCACATTCTGACTAACTAGCTAATCATCTACTATACCCTAAAGAATTCCAGGTGTACTCCCTGGTAATAGGAGAGGCGGTTCTCAACATACAGGGCTCTAATTCACTCTACAATCCCTCAGAATTGGTTGGAGGTGAGATAAATACTAGAATTGAGGAGAAGACTTCCCACTTATGTCTACGCCACCCCCTCAAAAAAAAAATCTTTTAATGTCCTGGGCTATGCAGGCAGGAATGAGAAAGGGAACTAAGGAAGACTAGCATTCCTAAAGCTACAACAAAGATTCCCATAGAATCCCACACAAAACTTTCTGACTCCAGAAAATTCTGGATAAGAAAAAAGGATCCTGATTCTCTGACATTCATGTTTTCTGAAATTTAGTTCTAGAAGAAAGGGAGCCAGAATCTCCAAGACTTGAAGATCGGAGTAGTGTGTCCACATCCTTGAGGGATTACACAGGCTGCCTCTCTCCTCCCACAGCCTCCTGCTCCATGTGTTTGTGGAGCAGATGCCGCCATGCTGGCCCCACTTCTGTATTCCTGCTCCTTGGCCCAAGTAGCTGCCTTCTGTCTCCTATGCTTGGCATACACATGCAGTTATTCTTGGAGCTTGTGTGTGTCATCATTTCACAACTCACAAACCCCAAATAAGAGACAGGTGGAGGGATTCTCCAGGAAAATTGAAAGAAGGCCTCCAAGCCCACGCTGTCTGAGTCTGGCTACCCAGTAAATACCCCAGAGGTGGGCTCAGGCTGAGGCTACCACTTCAAGAGTAAAACACAGATTCTATACAAGCTAAACATGGCTGGTTCTCCGCCCCCACCACCACCCCCTACCCCTTGTTCCCAAACACTTCTACTCAGAATTTTCTCTTGGCTTCTTCCAACTCTTGGAGAATGTCAAACTTACCTGGAACAATTAATGGAATAAATGTGCAGAGGAGAGCCACGGCTCAATGAAATTACGACAATTTCTCTAAGGAGGGAGATGTGAAATGGACCTTAGAAAGTCACAGGCTGTGTGATGCCATTATGTGGATTAATTTGGGGCTCAAGACCCTTCACTGGCTACTTGGGAATTATGATTTATGATTCAGCTTCTCCACACATAAAGACGGATTAAGATGGGATTGCAAATTTTGCCAATGAGGCAAAAGACCATGGAAAAACAAGAGATCGAGACCTTAGAAAGCATTGGCTCAAGGTGTCTCATGCGTGTATATTTTTAACCCCCAAATATTTTCCCTTGATAGTTTATGGTTGTGATACCACTAATTTGGTTCAGAATGCCACCCTTACTCAGCAAGAGAGGCACTGAAAATAAGCATCTCCAAAAGCAAAGCCATCCTTCCTTCCTAGAGCATGGACCATGCAGATGCTAAGTGCCTAAGATGGCATCCAGATGTCTCAGCCCTGCCAGTGGTTGGGGTTCTCTCGAATCTGGCAGCCTCTCTTCTTCCCAGATTTATATTTCATCATCTCTTGGCCCCAGCCCCCCACACCAACTAAATGGCTACTTCATCCCAACTCTCCACCCCACAGGCCTAGTAAAGTCCTTCCTCCTTATATCACTCTGGGTCCTTGTTTACTAGGTCAGCTCCACCAGTAATGATTGACCCACATCTTCCTCCCCACATAGTGAATTCCTGCCTATCCTTCAAGGTTTCGCCCAAGCACCATACCTCCATATTCAAAACATTCCTTCCCTGGCCATCCCAGCTACAAGTGCTCTCTCCCTCCTTTGACCATTTGTCACTGTCTTGACACAGCCTCGCCACCTTGGGGTGTAGTTCTTTTTTTTTTTTTTTTGCTTTCTCTCCCCTATTAGCCCATGAGCAACCTCGGCTGGGGTTATATCTTATTTATATTTGTTTCCCTGCAAACCACTTGCAGAGTCCCTTATATATACAGATGCTCAGTAAACATTGTTACTATTTTCGTAAGCAATAATATTCGCTGGAATCCTTGAATCCCATGAGCAAATAAGCGCTTACTGTTTTCTTACTGACCTTTTCTTTTTTTCATATTATGTAGTGCATTCCCAGCTTAAGCTTTCCAGAACTTTTTGGAGCTCTATTTATCCAAGACGTCCAGGTCAACCTCTGGCGCATCTTACCTCCATTTCCCTTTGAAGGCTTTGTTTCCTCAGTTTCTAATAGGTTCTCTCCCACTCCTCTGATGGCATGTCCACAATAGCTAAAAGCCCTCTGGTTAGTCACTGATCCTGATCTTGCCTTTTCTACATTTATCATGGCACAGCCAAATTCCAGCATCTCAGAGACTGAGGTTTACACACCAACATGATCACACTGTCTCATCTGTCTCAGCCATATCTATCCTGTAACAAGCAGACGTTCCCAGGTATGTTCCTGTCATAGCCCCAACCTCCACCAGACTCCCAATGCCACCCCCATCTCCAACAGCCAAGGCTAGACTTTCTTCATGCCCTATAAAACCTTTCGCTGCAGGATACATGACACCAGAACTCCCAATCAAAGAGACCCATGAAAAGCAGACAATCGCTAGGCCACTTGCTGTGGGAAAAAGACAGCTTCTAACTCACAAAGGAAAATCAAGTTACAGTTGGAAATCCAAGCTTTTCCCTTTAAAGGAGAAATTGGTGTTGGCAGAGTTGCTCTTTTGCGCTGCCCTCCAACAATTTTTAACGAGACATTTTGGGAGAGAGAGTGAGAATGATAAATCGAGAGAAGGAAACACAGAAAGAGAAGGAGATAAAAAGGAAAAAAAAGGAGAGAGAAAATAGAACAATGGGAAAGAGCCACAGAGGGAGGAGGAGGGGAGGGAGAGGAAAAGAATGAGGGTCAGAAGGAGAAGCCAGGAGGAGAAGGAAGAGGGGAGAAGGGGGAGGAGAAAGGAAAGAAGGAGGAAAGGGAGGAAGACTGACTGACTGTATGACTGAGTCTCATAAACTGAGGCCACAGTTTCATGGCGATCTTGACAGTCTCCCCTGAGAGATTTAACACCCACAAGGGGTAGGCTTTGCACTGGCTTATAAGAAATACCCAGTGGAGGCGGAGCCAAGATGGCAGAGTAGACAGATGTTTCCAGCCAGCCCTCTTTACAACAAAGACCTGAAAAAGGAAGTGAAACGAGCATATTTGTGACAACCTGGGAGCCCTGAGCTTCAAAGGCAAGCTTAGAAAACAAACTGAGGGGCAGGGGGAGGAAGAGACCGTTCAGAAGTAGAGAGGAGTTACCGGACCTGAATTGCACAGAGCCCTCAGGCACCATTCCCAGAGCGGCAGCGGCAGGCTGGTACTAGAATTTGGCCACAGTTTCCTCAGGGAGAAGCAGCCAACCACGCAGCCTACTCACACCTCTGGAACCTGAGAAGAACGGAGCTCTCTGCAAAAGCTCAGTGCTTGTGTATATTTTACCACACCCCCACCCCCACCCCCAAGCCGGCTTCAGCAGCTGAATTCCCTGGGCCTGAGATAGGTACTGTTGAGTGCCTAGAGCCATCCTCCCAGGCTTGGGGAAAGAAAAAATTTGCAATTGGGGAAAAAGGTAATTCTCTCTTTAGCTCTGCTAACCAGGGGAGCTCAGGACAGAAGCGGCTCCTGTCCAGGCATAAACCGTCCATGGACTTTGAGCACCTTTCCCTTCTGCATGGACCTGTGTGGTGCTATTTCGGGAGAATAAGCCCTTCTTGGCAGACTCCAACTGTTTCAGCTGTGCGGTGGAGAGGTGGGTATTTGATGTTTGACATTGCTTTGCCTATTAAACAAGGTCCTCACCCACCCACATCAGGGGCCTAAGGACTGGTAGCTCCACTCAGGTCACCCACCCACCTGCAACAGGGGTCCAGAGATAACTGGTACCTCCCAGTCCTTACAACCAAAAATTTTGGGTGCCCATGGTCCCTCTGCAGAACCCACCCACCTGCACACTCTAGGAAACAGGGACGCACTTTCCTCAGAGACACTCAGGGGTTGGTTCTCAGCCCCTGCCTTGTTCAGAGTGTGACCCCCTGCTGCAATCAGATACCGGTGTATACACCAATCACCCCTGCCCCTCTAAGACTGTAGGACAGAGCCTGTACCACATACTTGATGATCAGCTACCTGGAAACCTGAGCGGAATTCACACAAGAAAATTGAATGGATTCCTAGACTGATATACCTGATAACAGCTCTAGCCATTTGGGGACAGGACGTCAGAGCTCCTAAGGCAAAAATAATCAAGCTAGCTCACTCAAGCAACCCATAGGGATATACCAAAACAAAACAAAGCAAGAAGCTATGACACAGTAAGCAAGCATAAACTAATACAATAACTTATAGGTGGCCCAGAGACAACAGTCAATATCAAGTCACATAAAAAAACAGACCACGATCACCTCAACAGGCTCTCAGAACAAAGAATCCAGGGATCTTCTAGATGAAAATGCACTCCTGGAATTACCAGATGCAGAATACTAAAGTTTAATATACACAACCCTTCAAGACATCAGGAAGGAAATGAGACAATATGCAGAACAAGCCAAGGAACACACAGATAAAGCAATTGAAGAAATTAGAAAGATTATTCAGGAACATAATGAAAAGTTTAATAAGCTGGGAAAATCCATAGAGAGACAGCAATCAGAAATTCAGAAGATTAACAATAAAATTCAGAAGTAGACAACTCAACAGAAAGTCAAAGGAGCAGAATTGAGCAAGTAGAAGCTAGAATTTCTGAACTCGAAGATAAATCACTTGGCACTAATATATTTGAAGAAATATCAGATAAAAGAATTTTAAAAAATGAAGAAACCTTAAGAATCACGTGGAACTCTATCAAGAGAAATAACCTACGAGTGATTGGAGTACCAGAACAGGGAGGGATAACAGAAAATACAGAGAGAATTGTTGAAGATTTATTGGCAGAAAACTTCCCTGATACCATGAAAGATGAGAAGATATCTATCCAAGATGTTCATCGAGCTCCACATAAGGTACATCTTAAAAGAAAGTCACCAAGACATATTATAATCAAGCTTGCCAAAACCAAAGATAAAGAGACAATTATAAGAGCAGCGAGGGATAAAAGGAAAGTCACCTACAAAGGAGAGCCAATAAGAATAAGCTCAGCCTACTCCGCAGAAACCATAAAGGCAATGGGATGACATATTTTAAAAAATGAAGGAAAAAATTGCCTGCCAATAATCATAAAAAATAAAATTCCAGCAAAACTGTCTCTTACATATGAAGGTGAAATTAAGACATTTCCAGATAAACACAAGTTTAGGGAATTTGTAAAAACCAAACCAAAACTATAAGAAATACTAAAGGGAGTTCTTTGGTTAGAAAATCAATAACATCAGGTATCAACCCAAGACTAGAACACTGGGCAGGGCAACCAGAAGTCAACCCAGACAGGGAAATCCAAAAAAACAAAGCAAGAATAAAAAAATAAAAAAGCTGAAAACAGGGTAATAGTGATGTTGTTATATATAAAAAAGACAACATTAAAATAATAAAGAGGGACTAAGAAATGTAATCATACACCTTCCATATGGAGAGGAAGATATGGCAATAGAAAGAAATAAAAGTTAGATTTAAATTTAGAAAAATAGGGGTAAATAATAAGGTAACCACAAAGGAGACAAACTATCCTATTCATCAAAATAAAATACAAGAAAAAAACAGAGCCTCAGCAGAAACAAAATCAACAACAACAAATATGAGGAAAGGACAATATATAAAGATAATCTACTCAGCACATAAAATTAAGTGGGAAAAACAAACTGTCAACAAAACACAAAAAAAGACATCAAAATGAAAGCACTAAATTCATGCTTATCCATAATTACCCTGAATGTAAATGAACTAAATGCACCAATAAACAGACAGAGACTGGCAGAATGGATTAAAAAACAAGATCCGTCTACGTGCTGCCTACAAGAGACACACCTTAGACTTAGAGGCACAAACAAAGACTCAAAGGATGGAAAAAAATATATCAAGCAAACAACAATCAAAAATGAGCAGGAGTGGCAATATTAATTTCTGACAAAATAGACTTTAAAGTTAAATCCATCAGAAAGGATAAGGAAGGACACTATATAATGATTAAAGGGACAATACACCAACAAGATATAACCATATTAAATATTTGTGCATCCCCTGATAGGGCTGCAAGATACATAAAACAAACTCTATCAGCACTGAAAAATGAGATAGACAGCTCCACAATAATAGTAGGAGACTTCAACACACCACTTTCGGTGACAGACAGGACACCCAGAAAGAAGCTCAATAAAGACACGGAAGATCCAAATGCCACAATCAACCAAATTGACCTCATAGACATATACAGAACACTCCACCCAACAGCAAACAAGTATACTTTCTTTTCTAGTGCACATGGAACATCCTCTAGAATAGACCACATATTAGGTCATAAAGCAAGCCTTAGCAAAACACAAAACACTGAAATATTACAAAGCATCTTCTCTGACCATAAAGCCATAAAAGTAGAAATCAATAACAGAAAAAGCAGGGGAAAAAAATCAAACACTTGGAAACTGAACAATACCCTGCTCAAAAAAGACTGGATTATAGACGACATTAAGGATGGAATAAAGAAATTCAGAGAATCCAATGAGAATGAAAACACTTCCTATCAGAACCTTTGGGACACAGCAAAAGTGGTGCTCAGAGGCCAATTTATATCAATAAATGCACACATACAAAAAGGAGAAAGGGCCAAAATCAAAGAATTATCCCTACAACTTGAACAAAGAGAAAAAGAGCAACAAAAGAAACCCACAGGCACCAGAAGAAAACAAATAATAAAAATTAGAGCTGAACTAAATGAAATAGAAAACAGAAAAACAATTGAAAGATTTAACAAGACCAAAAGCTGGTTCTTTGAAAAAATCATCAAAATTGATAAACCACTGGCCAAAATGATAAAAGAAAAACAGAAGAGGAAGCAAATAACCCAAATAAGAAATGAGATGGGCGATATTACAACAGACCCAGCTGAAATTAAACGAATCATATCAGATTATTACAAAAAATCTACTCTAACAAATGTGAAAACCGAGAAGAAATGGATGAATTCCTAGAAACACACTACTTACCTAAACTAACACAAACAGAGGTAGAAAAACTAAATAGACCCAGAACAAAAGAAGAGATTGAAAAGTTAATCAAAAAACTCCCAACAAAAAAAAGTCCTGGTCCGGATGGCTTCACTGCAGAGTTCTACCAAACTTTCAGAGAAGAGTTAACACCACTACTACTAAAGGTATTTCAGAGCATAGGAAAGGACAGAATACTACCAAACTCATTCTATGAAGCCACCATATCCCTGATGCCAAAACCAGGTAAAGACACCACAAGAAAAGAAAATTATAGACCTATATCCCTCATGAACATAGATGCAAAAATCCTCAACAAAATTCTAGCTAATAGAATTCAACAACATATATCAAAAAAATAATTCACCATGACCAAGTGGGATTCATACCAGGTATGCAGGGATGGTTCAACATTAGAAAAACAATTAATGTAATCCATCACATAAACAAAACAAAAGACAAGAATCACGTGATTTTATCAATTGATGCAGAAAAGGCATTTGACAAAGTTCGACACCCATTCATGATAAAAACTCTCAGCAAAATAGGAATAGAAGGAAAATTCCTCAACATAATAAAAGCCATTTATACAAACCCAAAAGCCAACATAACCCTAAATGGAGAGAGCCTGAAAGCATTCCTCTTGAGATCGGGAACCAGATAAGGATGCCCTTTATCACCACTCTTATTCAACATTGTACTGAAGGTCCTAGCCAGAGCAATTAGGCTAGATAAAGAAATAAAGGGCATCCAGATTGGCAAGGAAGAAGTAAAAGTACCTCTATTTGCAGATGACATGATCTTATACACAGAAAACCCTAAGGAATCCTCAAGAAAACTACTGAAACTAAGAGAAGAGTTCAGCAGCGTATTGGGATACAAGATAAACATACAAAAATCAGTTGGATTCCTCTACACCAACAAAAAGAACATCAAAGAGGAAATCACCAAATCGATGCCGTTTACAGTAGCCCCCAAGAAGATAAAATACTTAGGAATAAATCTTACCAGAGATGTAAAAGCCTTATACAAAGAAAACTACAAGACACTTCTGCAAGAAATCAAAAGAGACCTACATAAGTGGAAAAACATACCTTGCTCATGGATAGGAAGACTTAACATTATAAAAATGTGTATTCTATGAAAAGATATCTATACATTTAATGCAATTCTGATCCAAATCCCAAGGAAATTCTTTAATGAGGTGGAGAAACAAATCACCAACTTCATATAGAAGGGAAAGAGGCCCTGGATTACTGAAATAGAAGAACAAAGTGGAATGCCTTACTTTACCTATTTTAGAACCTATTATACCGCTACAGTAGGCAAAACAGCCTGGTACTGGTATAACAACAGATACATAGACCAACAGAACAGAATTGAGAATCCAGACATAAATGCATCCACATATGAGCAGCTGATATTTGACAAAGGTCCCAAAACAGTTAAATGAGGAAAAGACAGTCTTTTTAACAAATGGTTTTGGCATAACTGGATATCCATCTGCAAAAAAATGAAACAAGACCCATACCTCACTCCATGCACAAAAATGAGCTCAAAATGGATCAAAGACCTAAATATAAAATCTCAAACAATAAAGATCATGGAAGAAAAAATAGGGACGACGTTAGGAGCCCTAATACATGGCATAAACAGTATAAAAAAACATTATTGAGAATGCAGAAGAAAAACTAGATAACTGGGAGCTCCTAAAAATCAAACACCTATGCTCATCCAAAGACTTCACCAAAAGAGTAAAAAGACTACCTATGGACTCAGAAAAAGTCTTTAGCTATGACATTTCCTATCAGTGCCTGATCTCTAAAGTCTACATGATACTGCAAAAACTCAACTACAAAAAGACAAATAACCCAATTTAAAAAATGAGCAAAAGATTTGAATAGACATTTTACTAAAGAAGGCAGTCAGGTAGTTAACAGATCCATGAGGAAATGTTCACGATCATTAGCCATTAGAGACATGCAGATCGAAACTACAATGAGATTTCATCTCACTCCAACAAGGCTGGCATTAATCAAAAAAACACAAAATAATAAATATTGGAGAGGCTGTGGAGAGATTGGAACACTTACACACTGTTGGTGGGAATGTAAAATGGTACAACCACTTTGGAAATCGATTTGGCGCTTCCTTAAAAAGCTAGAAATAGAACTACCATACAATCCAGCGATCCCACTCCTTGGAATATATCCTAGAGAAATAAAACCCTTTACACGAACAGATATATGCACACCCATGTTTATTGCAGCACTGTTTACGACAGCAAAAAGATGGACGCAACCAAGGTGCCCATCAACAAATGAATGGATAAATAAATTTTGGTATATTCACACGATGGAATACTATGCATAGATAAAGAACAGTGATGAATCTGTGAAACATTACCATGGAGGAACCTGAAAGGCATTATGCTCAGTGAAATTAGTCAGTTGCAAAAGGACAAATATTGTATAAGGCCCCTATTATAAGAACTTGAGAAACAGTTTAAACTGAGAAGAAAACATTCTTTTGTGGTTACGAGAGGGGGAAGGGAGGGAGGGTAGAAGAGGGGTATTCACTAACTACAGAGTAGATAAGAACTACTTTAGGTGACAAGAAAGACAACACACAATACAGGGGAGGTCAGCACAACTGGACTAAACCAAAATCAAAGAAGTTTCCTGAATGAATTGAATGCTTTGAAGGTCAGTGTAGCAGGGGCAGGGGCTTGGGGACCATGGTTTCAGGGGACATCTAAGTCAATTGGCATAATAAAATCTATTAAGAAAACATTCTGCATCGCACTGTGAAGAGTGGCGTCTGGGGTCTTAAATGCTAGTAAGCAGCCATCTAAGATGCATCAATTGGTCTCAACCCACTTGGATCAAAGGAAAATGAAGAATACCAAGGACATAAGGTAATTATGAGGCCAAGAGACAGAAAGTGCCACATGAACCAGAGACTACATCATCCTGAGACCAGAAGAACTAGATGGTGACTGGCCACAACCTATGACTGCCCTGACAGGGAACACAGCAGAGAACCCCTGAAGGAGCAGGACAGCAGTGGGATACAGACCCCAAATTTTCATTAAAAGACCAAACTTAATGGTCTCACTGAGACTAGAAGGACCCTGGTGGTCATGTCCCCCAGACCTTCTGTTGGCCCAGGACAGGAACCATTCCCGAAGCCAACTGTTTAGACATGGATTGGACTGGACAATGGGTTGGAGAGGGATGGTGGTGAGGAGTGAGCTTCTTGGATCAGGTGGACCCTTGAGACTATGTTGGCATCTCCTGCCTGGAGGGGAGATGAGAGGGTAGAGGGGGTTAGAAGCTGGTGAAAGGGACATAAAAAGAGGGAGTGGAGGGAGAGAGTGGGCTGTCTCATTAGGGGGAGAGTAATTGGGAGTATGTAGCAAGGTGTGTATATAAATTCTTGTGTGAAAGACTGAGTTGATTCGTAAACTTTCACTTAAAGCACAATAAAAATTATTAAAAGAAAAAAAAAAAAAAAACAAATACCCAGTGCTATGAAATATGTGCCAGAGTCCCCAGCCCTAAAACCAACATCTGGACAGAATTCAGGGAGTTTACTCTCCAAAGACTGTTGTTAACCTTCTGTTCTAGTATCTATTAAAGATGCAGGATCTTTGAAAATTAGGAGACTGTATACCCAGACTAAGCCTCATATTCCAGAACATCTGTTAATAACTCTCCCATCCCCTTCCAGTTTGGATGATAAATTATTGGGTCTTATTAAGCCTCTACACAGGCTGAAATACTCAGTCTCATCATTCTCAGAAAGAGAGTGAGCATAGACTGGTGACCAGAAGGGCGCACCTCTGGAGGAGCCAAGGTACTTGAGACAATTCCAGGTATAACACCATCATGGCGACTGTGGGGAGAGGCACTCAGAGCAAGCCTCACAAGCCCAGGCTATATATAGCAGAGGCCTTGGATATTGAAATAGTTTCTGGAAATAGTCATTTAAGATTCAGCGGCAGGAGAAGAAAAGACCACAATGATAGTTTCTGAAAGGTAAAGCAGAATGATTCATCGATAAATAATGTTTAAGGAATCTAATGTAATAGAGAAACCCTGCAATAACTTCTGGTTAGTGGTTACACGTAGCTATGAATTATTCACTCTGAAATGTATGCCATGAAGTCTCTAGTTAAGACCTCTTAGTTCCCCAGTACCAAGAGTCTATCAAAAGGAAAGAAGGAAGGAAGCGAGGGACAGAGGAAGGGGGTGGGGGTGGGGGGAAACAGGACAAGTGTCAAGGCAACATTCGGAAAGAAGGAACCCAAGATGTTAAGCTATGAATTACCATCACAAGGAGGCTAAGGAGTAATGGGGCGGGGGGCCCTAGATAATAAACAGAAAGGAATGTATAATCCAAAGAGCACTTGACGATGAGACGAAATCTCCTGGGAAAGATGGAGAAAATGCCACTTTATTCCCTTCCCTCATTCCTATAAATTAACCCTCACTCCCAAGAACTCACGAGTCCACATCATTTACTCTATCATTCATTCATTCAACAAGTGTTACAGAAGCTCTGAGTGATATAATAAACTTCAAGTCAAGTCAATGGGTCTTCATGGAGCATCTTCCATGTGCCAGACCCTATGCTGGGTGCTGGAGATACAGACATGGTAGAGATATGGTTTTTGCCTTCAGTAATCTTCAGTCTGAGAAGGCCTCGGACTCATGAAATCACAGTTCAGGATTCATCGATGGGATGTGAGCCTGCTCAAAGATGAACTGACAAGTCCCATTCAGATCGAAATTCATCTAAAGAGTACTATCTTTATATGTGGCAATGCTTCCTGGTTTCCTAATAAAAGTTCCAATAGATGGATAGATAGACAGATAGACAGACAAATAGATAGATAATAGATAGATAGAAGCATTATATATTTATATTTTTAAACCAAAAACCAAACCAAACCCATTGCCGTTGACTCTGACTCATAGCGACCCTATAGGACAGAGTAGAATTGCCCTATAGGGTTTCCAAGGAGTGTCTGGTAGATTCAAATGGCCGCCCTTTTGGTTAGCAGCCATAGCTCTTAACCACTATGCCACCAGGGTTTCCATAAGCATTTTATATACATACATACATATATATAGATATACATATATATATTTCACATATATATAATATATATATTCTGTTATCCAGGTTTTGGTCGCTCTATTAAGTATTATTTTTACTCTAAGACACCTCAAATTATTGCTGGAAGAAAGCAACTTATAAAAATAAATGAATAAAAGTATAATATTAGAAGAGACCCAGATCCAGGAACTTCAGAGGTTCTAGTGGGTCCCATAGGAATGGGGAAGGCCCAACACCAGACCAGATATCCTGGGACTCTCAGAGCCTGGGAAGACACTCTGAGTCAGGACACCCCAGGATTGGCCTCTAATCTGGGGCTGGCCAAGTCCAGATAAGTAGAAGTGGAGTCAACTGACAGTCAATATGAGGTTTCCTACACACTCAAATACAACATCTCCTCATTTGATATCAGCTCTATGCTCAGAACTCCAGTGCTCAACTTTCCCTGTGACACCAGCCCAGATAAGTGAGGGGCTCAAATGAAGCTGCTCTAAAAGCAGGCAATCTCCCCTCCTACCACACTCCCCAATCTGATGTGCTGACAGGATTCCAGCAACCGACCCTACTTACGTCAACGAGCGCAGAACATCCTCTGTGGAGCGTGACCCTCAAAGAATGGCTGGCCTCTGCTTCTCTTCAATTATTGCAGCTTCTTTGCTTCAAGCCACAGGCTTTGGGACTTTCTGGAACATTGAAACCAAAACCACTTGTAGATATTCCTTTATGGAGAGGGGAAAAAAGGGAAAGCAATATTTTACTATAGACTTTTACTTTGTTCACATTTCCTTTTTACCCGTCCTTTTCTGTGCATCACTATCCAGGAGGAGCTTCCCAAGTATCTCACGCACTGAAGGAATCTGACATATCCCAGAGGATCTCGAAGAGATTTTGTTTATGTGGATTATATCTACAGATATTTACCGATTAATACACTACAAATTTTAAAATGTATTATTTGTTAATTTAGTAAAATAATAATTTCACATTACATAAGTAATAAACTTTTATGATAAATACCTGTATTTTCAAAACATTTAGTGAGAAGAGTGACTTTGTTTCACATTTTTGCAAATCTCTTTAATATCTGGCTTAGCAAAACACAGTTGGGTTCTCATATATGTTTCTGGATTTAATTTGGTACAATATCACATGTCATTTAGCCTCTGGAAAACTCCATCATACGCTTGTGGGAGAACGAGAGTGAAAAAGGAAAACATCTTAGCATTATTATGAAAGGAGTTGTGATCTTATAGATCCCTTGAGAGGGTCTCAAGGACTCTCAGGGATCCCCAGATCACACTGAGAACTGCTACTTGATATAATGAAAACAAAGTCTCACTTCTACCTCGGACCATCAGTCCCCCACCCCAGGGGCCAGTAGTTACCAGTTACCTGAGTAATCTTCTAGTACCATCCTTCATATATATAAAACTATGGGTGTATGTATTCAATATAAGCACACTATACATTTCACCTTGGCTTTTCTGTGATCCACGTTGGGGAGAGTTCCATATCAGTGTATGTAATTTCCTTTTCACTGATCTATCATATACCACTGAATGGATATAACTGCAGTCCCCGGGTTATGAACGAGATCATTTCCAAGTTGTCTTTAAGTTGAAATTGTAGGAAGTCGAAACAGGTTCATACGGTTCTTATTCAGCCTTACTTAGTGCAAGATAGGAGCCTGGTGGTAAGTACAGTGGTTAAGAGCTCATTTGCTAACCACAAGGTTAGCAGTTTGAATCCACCAGCAGCTCCTTGGAAACCCTATGGGGCAGTTCTACTGTGTCCTATAGGTTTGCTATGAATCAGAGTCGACTCTCCATGCCAAAGGGTTTGGTTTTTTTTTTTTTTTTTTTTAGTTTTAATGCAAGATGAGTAGGAATCGAATCAATGGTAACAGGTTTGGTTTTTTTGGTTGCTTTTAGCGCAAGAAAAGGCTCAAAGTCTTTTCAATGATTTTAAAATCTACAAGTGCAGCAAGTGAAGGTGGTTGTGATGATGAATTTGTTGCGAGTAGGGGTTGGTTCAATTGTTTCAAAGTGAGGGAAAATTTACCTAACATTAAAGGGAAAGGTGGAGTTGTCCCTAAATCAGGTGTCCATAACCTGGGGGCTGCCTGCCAGCACAGTGGCTAAGACCTCAGCTGCTAACCAAAAGGTCGGCAGTTCAAATCTACCAACTGCTCCTTGGAAACCCTATGGGACAATTTTACTGTTTCCTCCTATAGGGTTGCTATGAGTTGGAATCGACATACCAATGGGGTGTGCTGTTGTTGTTATATATAACTGTATACATATATACAGTACTGTGTGTGTGTGTGTATGTGTGTGTATAGTACCACAGTGTTCAGACGCGCTGCTGAATGGCTACTGTTAAGTTGCCAATTTCTTTAGTCAAGGGTACAGAAATTAATGGGAATAAAGAGGTCACACAAAACAAGAACAGATGCCACGTACCTTGGTATAGCTTTTCCCTGACCTTTTTTTCCCTACCAAGACATGCAGCTGAAATCTTCTAAATTTGAGAAAACAGCCAAACTTTTGTTATACTACCGCCCTTTTATACTTGGGGCTTAGCTCACTCTTCCAGAAAGACTTGCAGTAAGATTGTCTGTGCCTGTGTTTACAGGAACATTTACAAACATCGGCCTCCCCCAGCTCTTGAAACACACTCACTAGCATCTGCACCACATCATTGCAGGGAAAGAAAGTAGGGTCAGGGCCCAAGTGTCCCCAAATGTATTTCTGAAACCTATTTCCCTGCAGTAGTAAGGTGGCAAAAGTTTAACCCTGTCAGTTCACAGTTTCCCTAACACAGGTGCTACAGAGAATTGCTAATTTGGACCAATCACATCATAGGCCTCAAATGCGAAGAAGTATGCAGACCATTTAGTTCACTTCCTCACTCTGACATTGACTAGCTGTGCAATCTTGGGTCTTCCTTGTAGGCACATGGGTATTATCCTATCCCTGACGCCATTGTACTTCAGGTATTTTCAATCACCTCATAAATGTGCAAAAGCTGGACAATGAAAAAGGAAGACTGAAGCAGAATTGATGCACCTGAATTATGGCAAAGAATACTGAATATACCATGGACTGCCAGAAGAACCAAAAAATCTGTCTTAGAAGAAGTACAACCAGAATGTTCCTTAGAATCAAGAATGGCAAGACTACGTCTCACATACTTTGGATATGTTATCAGGAGGGACCAATCCTTGAAGAAGGACCTCACGCTTGGTCAAGTAGAGGGTCAACAACAGAGGACGACCTTCAATGAAATGAGTTGACACAGTGGCTGCAACAATGAGTTCAAACATAGCAATAATTGTGAGGATGGTACAGGACCAGGCAATGTTTCGTCCTATTATACATGATGTCACTATGAGTCAGAAGCAATTTGACAGCACCTAACAATAATAACAGCAATCTTGGACAGGTTACTTAGCTTCTACTAACTCATGAAATGGAGATAATGATACCTATCTCACAAAACTGTTAAGAGGAATAATTACAATTATGTATAAAATGTGCCCGGCACATAGCAGACGCTTAGCACTCAGTAACAGTTAGCCCCTCCCCCTTGATTGTTCTGTGAGTGGAAACATGGCATGCGGGTGATTGTCCTTCACTGAGCTGGCTTTTCAGGGAACCCCAAGAATCTAGTCTTCTAGGAAGTCTGGAGATATATGAGGGTGGGGCAAGAGAAGATGGCAGAGGAGATTTATTCCAACAAAAAGGAGTTCCCTGAGGTGTTTGTCAGGCACAGGCTGGCTTTCCTCATTTTCACTTCACCACACCGGGAAAACAGGCACCAACCGTCCCCATGTTTCTGTTTCAGCTTTCCAGTCTGCCTCTGAAACTACGTAGCCCTATGTGGTTTGCATGTGTAAATCCGCAGGACCTAGAGAAAATCCACCGGGCCTGGTGGGGACCTCTGGTGAGGATGAGGAAAAAGAAATTAGCTTCTGAGCGATTCCCAGGAGCAGAGCCAGCACCTGGGGCTGTTACAGGACAAATGTATTATTCTTTCATTTACAGAGGAGGAAACTGAGGTTTAGAGACACCAAGTAAATTCCCCCAAGGAGTAGCCCAGCTAGCAAGGGCAGAATCAGAATATCAGACCAAGTTTGTCCTACTCCAAAGCCCATGTTTCCAACCACTTCCTTATATGCCACTCTGACTAGAAAGTAGATTACCCTGCACGGTACAGCAAGGCCAGTGGCTTCATAGAGAAGAGATCTCACAGAGCAGGCAGATTATGCTGAGCTCTAATAGTTCTACTAACCCAGTACCATAACTATAATAAAAATCAAAATACTTTAGAAAATCATCCCTACACTAGACACAAAAGTAGAACAGCAAAACACCGAAAAAAAGATTTTATTTAGTTTGGAATTTCTATTATTTCATTAGCATTTGATTACTGGATTATCCCATTGTTAAGATTAGTAGATTAATTCAATTTAGAGAGTATTATTTTCAATGGTCGATTAATAATTTAATATTAATTTATTCAACAAAGTTTCTGAAGTCCTCGTTTGTGCTATGTGCTACAGGTGATATAAAGATGAAGAACACGTATTCTTTGCCCAAAAAGGAGACAAAATGATAGAATGTATTTGAGTTAGTGGGGTAATAAGATAGAAAAGGATAAAGGGCTAAAAGAAGGAGAAATCAATGAGTGTTCGGGGAGGACTTGTGGAAAAGTATGGCACATTTGAGCTGACACTTGAAATACAGCCAGGACAGGGTGGTGTAAGGGCACATATGCTTGGCTGCTAATGAAAAGGTTGGAGCTTTGGGTCCACCCAGATGCACCTTGGAAGAAAGGCCTGGTGATCTACTTCTAGGAAATCAGCCATTGAAAACCCAACGGAGCACAGTTCTACTCTGACACATGCGTGGTCACCATGACTCCATGACAACTGGTACTGGGTTTTGGGTAGAAATAGTGAAGACGACAGTCTAAGAAAAAGGAAGAATTTAAATGAGGGAATCAATCAGTAGTTGGCTAGAAGATGAGAACAGGTAGATAACTGAAGATGAAGCTGGAAAGATAGTTGAGGTGGAAGAACACAGATTGCGAATGGCTGGGTGATTAGAAAAAGCCTTGGAAGAGAAGGGATGGCAGGCTCAGAGAAGCTTTATAAGGCCTCACCTGGCATGGAGGAAGCTTTAGACAAGGAGAGATGAGGGGCAGAGTGATCAGTTAGAGCCCGACCTAGAATAATGACATCAGGAAGGGAGCAGAAACAATGTGGAGATATAACCGAGAGGATTGGCTATGGGAAGAGAGAAGGAAAATGGAGTCAAAGAAGCCTGGGTTTCCAGCCTGTGTGTGACCAGGAACATATCACTGTTAAGCAACCAAAAACCAAAAACCCGTTGCTGTTGAGTTGATTCCAATTCATAGCAACCCTATAGGACAGAGTAGAACCGCCCCACAGAGGTCCAAGGAGTGGCTGGTGCATTCAAGCTGCCAACTTTTGGTTAGCAGTCAAGTCCTTAACCACTGAGCCACCGGGGCTCCTCTTGGGGAAAAAAAGAGGAAGAATTGGTTTGTAAGAGGAGATTGTGAGTTTGGGTTTGAACACAAGGAATTAGGTTTCCTTGGAATGAAAACATGTGGCACATCCAGCAGAGAGATGTAGAAGTTCAAGTCTGACATTTGAGAGAGAGTGGTGTTAGACACTAATTTCAACTTCAACTACATAAAGGTAATAACCAGAGCCTGGGGCAGATGAGGTGACCTGGAAAGAGGGAAGAGAAAAAAATCTAAAGACAGAGCCTGCACTGAGTGGGTGAAAAGAGTGTCCCAGCCTCCCCCACCACCCTCCAGGTAAGGTCCAGAGGACAACTTAAAAATAGCACCCCCTCCTCCAAAACATAAGAATCCTTAATCTACCGCTAACTCTTTTATTTCACAAATTAAAAAAAAAAAAAACCTGCAGGCCCAGTGGGTTCGCTGATTTCTCCAAGGCCTCACAGCTACTTAGTAGCAAAGCTGAGACTAGATGGATTAAGTGATCACTGAGAATCATTATTGCCTGGGATAGTTGCACATGTGCTATATGACACTGTTGGATTCAAGGAAGCCTGAGAACAAACCAGAAACGTCATTTATCTCTGTTACATCCGCCATCACCGTACCTGTGCCCAGCCATATACACAGCTCAGAGGTTCCAACCACATCTTATTTACCTTATTCTCACTGTCCCCTCTACCCTCACTTTCCCCACCATTGCCTCTACCACCAGCGCTATTACAGGGAAGAGAAAAAGTCACAGATTATTTTCCCTTGGACAGTCAAAGCACTTACTACAATATTAAAGACTTCAGGAAGACCTGCAGTCAAGAAACCTGTTTGATTTGGACAGTTCCCAAACTTATTTGAGCATCAAACTCTGCTCCTTGTCCCATCCTCTTACTATCTATGAAAAAGCCCACAGGTTTTCAAGGATTGTATTTTGCAAAACACCACCTTGGCCTCATTAGCAGGATTTCCTTTGTAGGTCCCAAGCAGAGATGTCAATACTGAGAGGTCCTTGCTGTGGGAGGTGGGTGGGGAGCGATGAGAGAGAAGGAAAGAAAGGCAACAAAAGATTCCAGCCTCTTCTAGAGCCGTCCATTCTGACAACTACAAAAGAGTGAAACAGTTATTGGAGAAATTTTGACTTGGGGATTTTGACTGTAAGCATAAGGCAATAGCTTCCAACTAAGGGTTCTGTTGGGAAGGTGGGTTTCAGATAGTCATCTACCCTACATTAGCTGATGTGTGAGTTTTGCTGTGCTTCCACCCCGCCATCTTCTCAGTGTCCTTCAAGTCACTTCTGCCTCTGCTCCAGCTTCTCCTTTCTCACTCAGCATCTGGCCCAAGCCCAGTCACCCTACATCTGGACTCCTGATATCTGCCTTGTTACTGGTCTCCTGCCTTGACTCTTCCTCTTCTCCAGTTAACCTGACATGCTACAGTTAGGGACTCTGAAGGCTGAAGACACTGAAGACACCTAATTAATTAGTACTCCATCAGGTATCGGGCCACTCCTGGTCACCTCCCCACCACATCACTCACTTCCTCTAAGTTTTTTTTTAGACCCTCCGAAGAGCCCCTGAAGAGTCCAGATCTAACCAGCTCAGAGTAGCCTGACATGCACAGAGCACACCACAATGACCGACAAACGACCCTGGGCTGCCATGCATGGTCAATAACGCAAGAGAACTTAGGTCAAGAAACCAAAAGCCTCATGCCAAGGAACCAAAATCACCAGAAATGCATCATCGACAATAGTCAAGCCCATTTCAAAAGTGTTTGGTCCGTTGGCCACTTCCATGCCGAGTCTTAGCCCCGTCTCATAAGAAATAATCAGTAGGAACTATGAATAGGTGAAACTCCCGATCCTGCCTGCTGTTTCCCTCCACCGCAAAATGAATATGTACAAGTATAAATTGTACATTGCTCGCACAGATCGGGGGACTCAATCTGAAAGTGGTATCTCTGAGTTCCCACCTGCGAGCCTGCGAAATAAATTCTTTGTTCCTCTCGAAACCAGCATCTGAGAGTTTGGCTTCTTGCACCCTGGCCACGGACCCATTGGTTCGGTTTCTTTACTGTCACATTGATCTTCTTAAAATGCCACGTCACCAGCTTAAAGATAAAGAAAAGCGTTCACACGTCCACAACATCTGAAGCTCTTCCCAATGTGATAAAACATATCTGTTACAGATTGAATTGTGTCCTCCCCAAAAATACGTGCTGGCATCCTAATCCCTATACCTGTGGATGCAATCGTGTCTGGAAATATGGTTTTCTTTGTTATGTTAATGAGCCCCTATCAGCGCAGGGTGCAACCTAAACCTAATCGCTCCTCTTCTATACGGAGCAGCCAAGACAGAGGAAAGCAAGTACACAAGGGGGAAGACAGACTCTATCTGATGATGATCGAGGCAGGTGAATCTACAGGCCCAGGAACTCCAAGGACTGCCAGCTACTAGAACCCTGGTGGTGCAATGGTTAAGTGCTCAGCTGCTAACCGAAAGGCTGGTGGGTCGAACCCACCCAGCAGCTCCTCAGGAGAAAGACCCGGCAGTCCGCTCCTGTAAGGATTACAGCCTAGGTAACCTTACTCCGTCATGTGAGGTCACTATGAGTCAAAACAACATCAACAACCACAGAAGCTGAAATAACAAAGGAAGGACTTCCCCCTCCAGCCACACACTGAATTCACACTTCTCACCTCCTGGGCTATGAGAAAATAAGTGTTTCTTCCTTAAAGCCACCCACTTGTGATATTGCTGTTATAGCAGCACGAGGAGACTAAGACAGCATCTAAGCAGCACTGTCTGTCCCTGCTCCCCAGTGCAAATTTCCCAGCACACCAGGCTCATCTCCTCATTAACTGAGCCAGCCAGCACCCGTCTGACTGCCAAGCCTCTGCTCTTCCTGCTCTTTGTTTCCTGCCTGTCCAATGCTAGCCAGTTCTTACCAACTGCCAGCGTCCAGCTCCAGTCCCCTTCTGTGTCGACATTCTTGCAGTCACTGAGCAGCTAGCCCCACATTGACTTCCATTGCTCTCCTATTATTTCCTGAATTTACTAACTGATAAGAAACTCAGGAAGGGAAACAATAAATACTCAAAAAAAAAAAATTCCTGCTGAGTAAATGAATGAATCCACGTAGGCCTCAGAAAACTTCAATTCTACAAAACACTAGGGAAATTACCTTCTTTCTGAGCCTCAAAAGCATTTGAATCTTCGCAGTTCAATGGCCATTAGTTTTAGAAAATGAGGCAAAGATTTCTTCAATTCCATCCTGGAGGGCCCAGGGAAGTTCTTTTATTTTACTTATAGACAGAGCTCTGTTTCCTGCCACCTTCTCATAGGCTCTTTGCCATGTGTGGCCTCCAGGAAGGAGAGTCTAGACTGAGTATATTAAGCGATATTTAAACATGTATCTCTAAATTTTCCAATGGTCTGGCCAAAAGAATGTTCTTCCCAAGAACACATTCTCTCTTGACAATTGTTCCTTCATTCATTCAATTAATTACTTGACAAACATTTAGTGAGGCGCTCACAGCCTAATGCAGTTTTACTCAAAATGTGGTCAGAGGAGCACCTGCCGTGGAATCACCAGAGGGTGGTCTTTAAAAATACTGATTTCCTGGACACTGCACAGAAAATGTCTTATGCAATAAGTTCAGGATGAAGCCTGGGATCTGCATTTGTAACCAGCACTCCAGGAGATTCTGAGGCGTACTAAAGTTTGAGACTCACTTATTCAGTGGAGTCCCTGGGCGGTGCAAATGGTTAAACACTTGGCTACTAACCAAAAGGTTGGCGATTTGAACCCACCTAATTGGTTTCTGGGTTAGAGGCTCCTTAGAATAAAAGCCTGGCAACCTGCTTCCAAAAGGTCACAGCCATAAAACTATGGAGCACAGTTCTACTCTGACACAGATGGGGTCTCCATGGTTCAGAATCAACTTGATGGCAATGCTTTGGTTTAGTTTCTTGGTACAATGGGAAAGGTAGGCATATAAGGAGAGCATTATAAAACAGTTGTACCTACTTACAACGAAAGAGATGCTCGAAGTGTATAATGGAGGCATGAGAAGAGTAGCTAAGTTATAGGTAATTCTGGTTCTGCCCATATTTGTTGTTATTGACTGTCTCTTAGTCTTATGTGCCCTCATCTGCAAAATAGGAAGAAATACCCACCTCACACAATCACTGTAAGGTTTAAATGAGGTTGTATACGCACAGTGCTTTAATCCTGGTATATGATAAACACTCACTGCACAGAAGTCATCCTGATTGTTGCTCTTAATTATTAATGAAATTTAAAGAAAAGAGAACAGGTCAGAAAATAAATTTTCCTAAGAAAAATGGAATCTGAATTTAGTTTTAAAGCACTGCCTTTCAAAGCATAAATGTATTCTTGCAGCTCACAAGATCTCTGGGGTTTTTTAATCTTGTATCTTTGGAAGCCTTAGTCAAGAAATCAAACAACAAATTGCATTGGGCAAATCTGCTGCAAAGGACATCTTTAAAGTCAAAAAAAGCAAAGATGTCACTTTGAAGACTAAGGTGGGCTTGACCCAAGTCGTGGTATTTTTAATCGCCTCATACGCATGCTAAGCTGGACAATGAATACAGAAGACCAAAGAAGGATTGATGCCTTTGAATTATGGTGTTGGCAAAGAACATTGAATGTACCATGGACTGCAGAAGAACGAACAAGTCTCTCTTGGAAAAAGTACAGCCGGAATGCTCCTTAGAAGTGAGGATGGCGAGACTTCACCTCACATACTTGGACAGGTTATCAGGAGGGACCAGTTCCTGGAGAAAGACATCATGCTTGGTAGGTAGAGGGTCAGCAAAAAAGAGGAAGACCCTCAACTAAATGGATTGACACAGTGGCTGCAACAATGGGCTCTAACACAGCAACAATTGTGAGGATGGTGCAGTACCAGGCAGTATTTTGTTCTGTTGTACCTAGGGTCGCTATGAGTCAAAACTGACTTGATGGCACCTACCAACAACATCTTTGATTCTATAATTTGAAATTTTTAATACGAATGGTAACCAAGTATTGTCACGCAATTTCAGTGTCTGACTTTTTATTTGTGTTTGGGATTGTGCAAAAGTCAAATGGAAGCCGGATCAAGTCAAGAACCAATCTAGAAATAGCTGAAATGGTGGGAAAATTGAGTCATCACATGGCATGGGACTACCTGGTTCCACAATGTCTATGGTTAACCTCCACACTAATGATTGCTTTCAACAAAACTACATCATCTGTCACCTTAAAATAACGTTTTTAATTTAAACTTTATTGGGTTTACAGTATGTTTTGTTTCATTTATAAACTAGCTTTGGATTTATAGTTGCATAAGAACCGGAAGCGTATGCTTAGTTTTACGTTTGTACATGTTTTAATAACATCCTAATAATTAATCATCTGGAGGATCTGAAACAATTTCCTCCATAAAATAGGTCAATACCTTAATCAGGTTTGAGAAAAAACAAATTAGTCAAACTCAAGGTGGGGTTCTTTGAGAGTTGAGTTTATTCTTCCATCAGCAACTGTGTCCCCTGAGAAAGTCTGTCCCTGCCTAGTCGCCAGCGGTTAGCAGCAAAGAGTCTGCTCCATCTGCACTCCATGACCAAAGCCACCTTGCTGCATGTCATCAGGCCTTCAGCCACTGCTTCATAAACTTCACTTCCCACTGCACCCTACATTGCCATGAGCAAAGTCATTGTTCTAGGGCATCCAAGACGGTATTTTCCTTGAATGTGGAGCACCATTTACACTGGAAGCCATGTCCACAAGCCTCCTTACAAAATGTAGTTTGTGGTGGGGATGGAAATTATTGAGTTCTGACAAAAGGAAATGACATCGGCCTAGATTTCTAGAGGCTTTGTCACCAGTATCATTTAGCCCTCATTTATTCAAAAGAAAATGCTTTAGTGCCCCATGGATGGTGGATGGCTTTTCCTAACACCTACTGCTGAATCATTCAGAAGTAACAATAATAACCTCATCATCATAAGGATGGAGTTGAAATTAGTTTTGCAAAGCATCAGAATGCTTCTCCCAATATCTCCAAGGAACTGTGGCTGAGTAAATTTGGACCAAGTCATCGATGACGATAAAGGCTTATGATCCTATGCGGGGCTAGATTAAGACCTTCAGCAGCTCTAAGTGTTGAAAATATGCTCTAGCATCTTCTCCACTCCCACCATGAACTCTGTTATAAAATTTAAAAAATAAAATAAAAGCTAAAAGGCAACATTAAGTATAAGAACATCCAATAAAATTCCTATTTTTCTCATCATGACTACTTCAGTACTTTTTTGGAATATCAATTATCAATCCATTTCCAAAAAGAATTGGAGGTGCCCCTACTAGTGCCATAAACACAGGCCTTTTGTGTGTAGCCATGTCCTGAGTGCACCAGTGTTTTCACGTCCATCATCTCACTTGACACTAGATCTCACCGTTACTTACAGTCTGCAGATAGCAAATATGGAAGCTTTCTCAATGTGCCTAACTCTTTTTTTCTTTTTTCCTATTTAACTGCCCGAACTGCCCCATAGAGTTTCCAAGGAGCGCCTGGTGGATTTGAACTGCCAACCTTTTGGTTAGCAGCCGTAGCACTTAACCACTATGCCACCAGGGTTTCTCCATATATAACATACACATATACATAATTTATGTATGAGTAGTGCAAACAGTTAAGTACTTGACCACTAGCATAAAGGTTGGCAGTTCGAACCCACCCAGAGGTGCCTTGGAAGACAGGCTCTGTGATCTGCTCTGGAAAGATCACAGCCTTGAAAACCCTGTGGAGCAGTTTTACTCTGCTCACATGTAGTCGCCATGAGAAGGAATTGGCTCTATGACAACTAACAACAACAACAGGACAGCACCAGGCACGCGAGCATCTTTGAATTGTTATTGTTGTTAGTTGTCATCAAGTCTCGTGGTGACCTTATGTGCAACAGAACTAAGCATGCCAATTCCTGCTCGAGCTTCATGATCTTTGACATGAGTCCATTATTGTGACTACCCTTTGTAAATGTCTACAATTGCTTGATCAGCTGGAGAATCAAAGTGAGGAGCACCTGGGAACCTAGAGGTGGAACTTCCTACAGCTCAGCAAAAGGTACCATGTAGCCCCCTATTTATTGGAGGGTCTGTGGGTGCCTGTGGAAACAGGAGACAAGTGAGTGAACTTCAGAAAGCTGCGATGAAGAGATACTAGAAAGACCATCAATCAACCTTTTATGCTCCAAAAACAAAGCTTGTCTCCAGAAATACAGCAAAAGGATTGCAAAGGAACTTTTCACACCCCCTTGAGAGATCCGTGTAATTCTAGCATTTACATCCTAGGTGTGATATCCAAGCTTGACACCCTTTTCAAAATGAATGAATGAACAAAAGCCTTAGAAAAGTTTCACCTTCAAACATGAATTAAGGAGCGGTTGATTTGCTTTTTACATGATACTAAGTGATCGAATGAGAATTTTTTATAGTTTTTTTTTTTTTTTAATAAAGTGTATTTTGGGGAAAAGTGAACTCTCAGTGGAGAAATAGTAGGTAAAAGGTAAGAACTTCCATTTTCAGATGTGTGAACACACCCATGAGGGAAACAGCATGAGCTGGAGAAAGACACCAGCTGTGCCTATAGTCAGAGCAGGAGAAACCAAACCTGGAGCTGTATCCTGAAGCCTAGGGTGAGTAATCATCACCCTTGGAGAATAACCATCTTTTATTTACTGCTCAAGAAAAGAAAAAATAGCCCTGTGTGTATTACATAACCAATATGCGCCAAGTATTCACATGTAAACTTATTCATTCCTCCACATTTGTACTCGTGAAGAAAAACGAGGTTTTGTTTTTTATTACAGTTCAAATAGCATGTCTGGTTCTTTTCAGCTCCTTTGCTGCCAAACCTGGGGACAGGGACTGCTTCAGTTTCTCTGCCTTCTCTTTTTCTCTGATGGCCAAGGTATATCTGATGCAGCAAACTTTAAGCTTCACATTATCCTTATTTTCTAGATCTTGATAGATTTGGCATCCTTTCACCTAGTTATGACCAGAAAGTCCTTGATTTCCTCAATTTTGTGAGGCACGGTGACCAGGTGTGAGGGAAGGCTGGCACAAACCTACATGGCCTAGGATTGCCCGAATTATTCCCTCTTCCCTGCCTCCCACCTGAGACACTCACCAAGAAATGAGCACCTTTCTTCAATATTCGCAACTAACAAGAAGCAGGATGTGAACCCATTCTTCTGATAGCAAACCCCGTGCTCAGAATATTTCTCCACGACTTGGCTCTCTTAATACTCTGATCTTATACCATAGCTAATAAATAGGTTTTTTTTTTTTTTTTTTTTAAGTTACTTTCACTTTGCCCATAATCAAAGACTACAGTTTGTGAGGCTTCAATTTTCCCTCTCCAAGAATTTTTCCAACAACAAAAAAGCACTGTGCTAGGCATATTGTAAATGCTTAATATAACCTAATATATATTGGGAGCTCTTGAAACATTCAGTTATAGGTTATGCTAAGAGATGAGTTGTAGAGATAGCCTAAGACATAGTCCTTACTAAACTACGTGATACTAGTTTACCAGTATCTCATTTAGATACTAAGAGAACTAGGAATTTCAAGAAGTAAGATGGGGGCTGTCTGGAGGATAAAGAACTTCAGCTGGCCCTTAAAGAAGGACGATAGCCTAAAATGAGAAGTTACTGTGAGTTACCATTGAGTAGATTCGGGCTCATGGTGACCCCGTACGTGCAGAGTAGAACTGCTTGCTCCACGATGTTTCTTAGGCTGTGACATTTGAGAAATAGATGGCCAGACCTATCTCCTGAGGTACCTCTGAGTGGGTTCAAGCTGCCAACGTTTTGTCTAGTAGTCCAGCACTTATCTGCTTGAGCCACCCAGGCACTCCTAAAATGAGAGGAGGAAGGAGGGTATTCAGATATGGGGTCAGGGTAAGGCCTGGAGTGGACACCATAGTGATTCAAGGCTCAGCTATGAAAGTGAATATGGGGGTGGGAGTACTGGTATAGGCCCGTGATCAGTTTAATTGAACTGGAAGGTTTAAGACTGACGTGCAGATAGGCTAAAAAACACTTGCACGAAGTTCCACTGCTAGTAGGTGGCAAAGTTAAAATCAGAATCTCTCCCTGTTAAGCCCCAACTCATCACTCTTCCTACCAAGCCATGATTTTAAGTGAGAATATTTGTATGTTGTTTTAGTTAAAACAATTTAAAAGACTATTGCTTCTGGCTATAGTTATTATAACATGAATATTGTGACAAAAAGATTTCCCAAACATCTGCCATTAACCTGCTGAATTAATTTTTCTCAGTAACTTTAAAAGTTTCTGTTCCACTTAGCTTTATTACATAAAATATTATTCAAGTTTGGGATGCAATGGAGTATTCATATGAAAAACAAAGTTAATCAATTTTTCATTATAAAGGCTAATGGTTACAACTATGTTAAAATGTCTGGCCTTCAAATGAGAAAGGAGAAATCAGTGTGTAGGATGCTGGGATTTGGGGGAGAAGCATTACTTTCAATTTCCATTGATGTTCTTTTAACATTATTGTCTCAATATAACAACTCCATATAATGAACATATACCAAAATTAAAATCAAATCTGCCCAACTGTTAACTACTCTCAAGTGAATTTAATTGCCACTATTCTCTTCTTTTGAACAGTTTGTTCCCCAGAATCTTAAGAGGGCACACCCTCTTAATTAAGCAGTTTCTGTAACCTTCACCACTTCTCTAAGTTGTATACACGCCTCTGGGAAGCTACCACAAGGCATGTGGGTATAGCTCTCGTGAGGACTTCCAAGGTGTGATCTCCTTTACACCTTTTACTGAGCAGCAATTCATTTTACTCCAGGCGTGCAATGCAAGTGGCATATGTTGGTGTGAGTGGCACTTTAAAACCGCCAAAATATCTCCCAAATGTGCACATGTACACACACACAGACATACACACACACCTCCATCCTTATCATTGAGGTGAAGGAGTTTGCTGCTTTTTAATGTCTAGATGTCGACACGGGATAACAGCCGTGATTACAATGCTAATGAGCAAGATAATGGCAGCTAAAACAAGGGGGATAATAAAGAATACAATCCCAGTAAAGAAGATGGGACTAGTTATCTCGGCTTTCTACCTTATTTGCCTATCCTGACGTCTCCTTCAACAGTGCATGTCTCCTTTATTCAGAAACAAATATCTTATTTGTTTCCGAAATTTTTGTTAGTCAGTGTTCTATGTGTCTGTTGTTTCCCAAGTTCCTAAGGTCAGGGATTATGTCTTATACTTGTTCTGAATCTTCCACTGTCATTTGTTTATGTATTCAACAGATATTTATTGAACGTCTCCTATGTTCCAGACATTGAGAAAAAACCCTAGCACTGAATTAGGTAGGCACTAAGTGCACAACCCTCGTGGCACAGTGGTTAAGAGCTCAGCTGCTAACCAAAAGGTTGCCAGTTCAAATCCACCAGCCGCTCCTTGGGAACTCTATGGGACAGTTCTACTCTGTCCTGTAGGGTTGCTATGAGTCAGAATCGACTCAAAAGCAATGAGTTTTTTGGTTTAAGTGCATGGCAAGAAAAAAATTAATCAATGAGAGGCTGCAAGCCATAGATATATGACATTATAAACAATTTGAGAGGCAGGGCTATGACTTATTCTTTTCTGTTTCCGTGAGAACTAGTAGAACACATGCAATGGACGCTTAACAAATAAGGATTGATTGGTAAAATATAAAACTTTCCGTCTTATTTTTTCCCCAACACCTGGCTCTACTGACCATCACCATTCAAGAAATATTTTTGAAGTCTTTATTTAACTGTAAAAAGCAAACTCTTATTAACCAATCTGGATACTAATTTTCCAAATCAAATTTTGTCCAGTCAAATTCGTATTATCCTTCCCAGAATCATACCTGTCTTAATTCATGTGTGATCAAAAACAACCAAAACACTGCCAAACAGTGCCAGGCAGAGAGTGGGCATTCAATAACTATTTGGCAAGGAATAAATGAATGAACGAATGAACACGGCACAAACAAAATTATGACAGAGTAAACCTTGATGCTATGAAATTCATAATGAGTAAAAACTACACCCTTTGTTTTTGTTTTTGTTTTTTTTGTAATCAGCACTATTTGAGTGAGAAAATAAAATCAATGAGAATCTTAGACATAAGAATTCACTTCAATTTGTATTGTCTCCTAATTTTGGAATTCACAGTGTTTAAAATTTACAAAGAAAAAATTTGCTAAAACCAGTAGGCAGTTTATCCTCACTTTCAATGTCTTCCCTCTCAAGTCATTTTGGCTGCCTAAGCCAGTAAGACTCTAAGGACAATCTTGCATCACAGCAAATTTTGTTAGATTAGTTACATGTGAAATGTATCTGAAAGGGCATCACCACGCACCATCTTCATAGTCACAGCGCTTACGATTTTAGAAGTTTCCTACACATTATCCTATCTAAGCCTAAAATGAGGGAATAAAATCTCACGGAGAAGATAAATGAGGAATTTGAGGCCCAGTGAAGTTAAAAGACTCCTCTGAGATTAAAAAAAAAAAAAAATCTAGACAATTATGGTGCTGGGGCCAAAACCTCACTATACGTTCTTCTCATCACATCACGCACATGAGATTCTATTTATCACATGCCTCTCCTTCTTACCCAAACCACAGAGCACCCGGCGGCATTATCTTCTGAGCAATGGGTCCAAGGGACTCCCCAAAGATTCCTTGACTAAGTGAATCCATTATAGAAAATTGCCAATCTCCAGGAGAAGCCCAGGAGCTTTGGAATAAGTATAAACCCAAGTTTAGGACTCCTCTGCCTTTTCATTGCTGTCCCGGGCTCTCTAGAAATACTTGGGCTAGCTCACGTCTGACCTTCTTGGGTGCTCAGAAGCCAAGTGTGTCTGAGATTCCAGGAAGCTAACAAGTATGTAACTTGCCATATGCTAAGATTCTCCATTGCTTGGAAAATTACGAAAACTTGGAAACATCAAATATTACTATGGGGAACAAGAAGGACAAAACATAAGAACAGAAATCGAAAGAAGAAAAGAATTGTTTCTAGTCTAGTCATATCTGAATAGTACAGGCTCAGTCATAGCATATGCAAATAAATGCAAATATAAATCAAATCGATGGAGAAAGGTTAATGAGACCAGTACTTTTAGCCTTTGGGGGATTGCTGTTTGGGTGACCATCTTAGTACAGGCAGCTGTACATCTCATTTCCTTTATTAAGCTATGGTTTTAAGAAATGTCTTACACTAAAAGGCAGTGAATAAATGCTTGTTGAGTAGAATTAAATCAACTAGAATACAATTGAATTGCCAAGGGACCCCAGACCAATCAGGACAGAAGCAAGTTAGAAACTCCAAAGAAATACAGCAGGATGGAGAAAAGGGGTAGAGGCTTGGGCGTTCAGCGTAAAGGATAAAAAGGTGAACATAAACAAATTGATGCCAGTTTTCCCCAATGGTTCCTCCAGCTTAGAACCCTTGGTGGGACCAATTTATTACTAGAGAACTTCTACAGGAGACAAAACTTGGCTTTTCTTTTATTAACTTGTCTCTTCCTTTCCTGAATGCATTCTGCATTCTATTACAACTGTTTAGCAATTATGGGCCATATTGTTTTATACCAAAACCAAAAAACCAAACCTGTTACTGTCTAATCATTTCCAACTCACTGAAACCCTACAGGACAGAGTAGAACTGCCCCACAGGGTTTCCAAGGAGCGACTGGTAGATTTGAACTGCCGACCTTTTGATTAGCAGCCGAGCTCTTAACCACTGCGTCACCAGGGCTCCATGTTTTTTATATTGCCCTCTAAATCATTCTGTAGTAATAGGATTATCGTGCCCAATATGTAGTATCCCTTCTTCCCTACCAGCCAATGTCTGTCAATTCTCTCTCCCTCTCTGTTTCTTTCTCTCTCTCTCTGGTATTGGGTAGACCAGCCAGGTAACCCACTGTAGTCCTTGGTTCCCCACCAAAAGGCAGTAATATGCACAAATCTGTCATGAACACTAAAGGTAGGGTCGGATGGGGTGGAAGAAGAAGTGGAACAGAGGAAATGAAACAACTGTCTTTTCCAATCCATGGATGTCCATTTCAAACAGATCATATCAGTCTCCACTGTTCTAGATTTCTAGACCACAAAGTACTGAAGATTCCATCAGAAAAAAATTAAGGGACGTAACATTTACTGAGCATTCATTCACCCAGAGCATCTACTATGCACAGACTCTATGCTGGCCTTTTTGCATATCCAGCTGTATCATCTCTTCCTCCTGATAATCCTGTGAGAGGAGAAAAATGAGACTCAGAGAGGTTAAGTATCTTGTCCTAACCTACATGGCTACTAAGCGGTGGCAAAGCCAGAATTTAAACCCATGTCTATTCCACTGTGAAAGTACTTTGAGGAGTATTCCCAGCAGAAGTAGATTTCAGTGAGTGAACATTGTTGGCCTGGACAAATGTTGTTGGACTGAGGGATGGGCTAAGGAAAAATTGCTGGATGGTGTGTGGCTGTGCTGTGTGGCTGAACAGGGTATACCAAACACAGCACTGCCAAATGATATTTATTAGCTACGAACCAAGAACTGTGCTAAGTGCTCTGCAAATGACACATATAACACCAATTAGATGGGAATTGTAATCCCTATTTTACAGATTGGAAAATTGAGGCTTAGAGAGTTTAAGCAGCTTGTCCAAGATCACATAGCCAGTGAGTATAGAGCTGGGATTAGAAACCAGATCTGTCTGGCTTCGCATCAGAAAAGCGTCTGAGGGCCCAACAAGCTTCCACTTAAGGGGAAAAGGTACATTATAAGGAGGGCTCGACCAAGCTCAGAGAAGCAAACCAGAGGAAGGAGGCACTGATGGTAAAATTTATTACAAGGACAAATGGAGGAAGGGAGGTAGCATGGTTGGTTTCTCTCTCTAAAAACCAAAACTCATTGCCATCAAGCCGATTCCAGCTCATAGTGACCCTACGGGACAGAGCAGAAGCTGCCCCATAGGGTTTCCAAGGAGCGGCTGGTGGATTCAAACCGCCGACCTTTCGGTTAGCCAGCCAACTTTTTAACCACTACACCACCAGGGCTCCAGCAACCCTATACCCAAAAAAACCAAACTCACTGTCATTAAGTTGATTCCAACTCATAACGACCCTATCAAAGAAAAAAAAATCAAACCCATTGCCATCTAGTCGATTCTGACTCACAGCAACCCCATAGGGTTTCCAAGGCTGTAAGTCTCTATGGAAGCAGGCTTCCACATCTTTCTCCTGGGTGCCGCTGGTCATTTCGAACTACCCACTTCTTGCTTAGCAGTCAATCACTTTAACCACTGTGCCGCCATCTGCCCTTAATCCATACTAAGGAAAGCTGGGGCACTGATTTGGAGATGTATTCGCTGAGGTACGCAACCCTGGCTCACACTGGAATGACCTGGGAACAATTCAAAATACTGATTCCCAATCTCCACCCCCAGACGTTCTGATTTAATTAGTCTGAAAATCTTTAAGGTATACCTGGAGCTCCGAATTTACTGGTGAACAGCCTTCATTGGGGATGGTGCTGAATTCAGAAAAGCTCTGGGAGGCCTGGAGATGTTGGACGCATTTCTGGACTGGGTAGTCATTGTTATGCTGGGAAAAAGCCGGCTGAAATGTTGAGGACTGCAAACAGGGCAAGAGGTATAAAGAATCCAGTGTTTCTGTGTTGTGGACAGGTCCCCACTTACGTGAGCTGGCACCAGGCATTGGCGCATGCTGTGGAGGTCAGTTTTTAGATGGGTGTTTGCCTTCTGGATGCCTGTGAGACGTTTGGGTTGTGTGTTTGAGTGTGGTTGATGTAAAGTGCCAGAAAGTGGATCTTGTGAAAGGACTTGGAAAGGATGTCTGAGAGTTAATGCTAATTAAAATTGGTGTGACATTAATGCATGGGGGGTGGCCATTCCAATTTTGTTTACTGTGTCTATTAAAAATGCAATCTTATGGGAAGGTCTGAACTAGATTCATTAGCAGATTCAGTAGGTAAGTCCTGTGGTTTAAAGACTGAAATGTGACCGTGTAAGAAGGGGAGAAGGCAATGAGTTAACTGAAAGGCTGAGGGTGTGGGGTCGGCAATGAGGTCTTTGGAGGATGCTCCCATGAGGACATGGATACTGGTAGAAGTTTCAATTTGAGGCTTCCAAGTAAAAGATTCTGCAAATGTCTTCCCCACCTCCCTTACCTCTTTGGTGTTTATAAAGAAAATGGATCTTAACCAGATGTAGAGGCAGGGGCCTCCCCACTGCGTGTGGAAAACCACCACCCCCCCACCCCGCCACCTCCAGCAGCAACTGCCTTCCTTCTGATGAAGGCACAGAAGAGGGGATCAGAAATAATGGAAGGGGTGAGATATGTGGGGAGGGGAGATATGCAAGGCTACCCTGGTGACAAGAAGGTCCTGGGTCAAAGATGCGTCCTCAGATATGAAGCTCCTCAAAAGTCAAACTCCTTTGAGGAAAAACTGGTAGACTGGTCCTGACTTAACCCTTCTTGGTTAGAGACGGCACAGACTCGTGTGAGGCAGAAAGCACTCAACGAGTATGATCCTTCAGCCTCTACTGCTTTGAGTGCAGAGTCATGGACCATCTAGGCAACCATAGGAGAGTTTCAGCTACAAAACCTGGGCATAGACCCCATGAGGAAGGATCATTTCCATTCAAAGGAGATGGGCATTAAGACTCAGGTCATTCATTTCAGTTTCACACACAGACAAATACAACTGCCCCGCGGCGAGCATCACCACCAACTGTCCGGCCCATTCCGTTCTGGTTTTCAGTAATCATCATAATAATAACGGGTGTTGTTCAGCCCTTCACAGGCTTCAGCACACATTCATGGCCAATATCTCCTAAAACAGGCATATTGAAAAGTATTGCTATTATTCCCATTTAATAGACACCGAAGCAGAGATTCAGGAAGGTAAAGTAACTTTGCCAAACAGTAAAAGGTATAACCAAAACTTGAACTTGGGTCTTCTGACTCTAAATCCCCGGATCTTTGGATAACAAAATGTTAAGTATATACCAAGCGCCCAGGAATTAACCCACACAGGGACGTCCACCCACAGCCCCTTTCTCATATTCATGTCAATGTCTGTCCAAGTACAGAAGCAGCTCCAGGGAGCTCCCAGCCCAATGCCTTCACCCCCTGCTCACCGAGAGCCACTGGAATCCGATTCCCAAAGTAGCCAAGTGGATGTGTGGAGAGGGGTGAGGGGAGTGTTATTAAATAGTGATTAAGACCACAGGCTTTGGAGTCGGATACACATGAGTTTCAAACCTAATAGCTGTACTTCCTTGAGTGGCTCGTTTCACCTTCTCTAAGCCTTCATTTCCTTCTGTAGAGAACAGGAACAATGCCTTACAGAACAACGAGAATTAAATCAGGTAATGTATGTAACGCTCTGAGCGTAGAGACTAGTTCATGATAGGTACTCCGAATACTAGCCTTTTTATTTCCACATGCACACACAACCAACTATAACAGCAGACACCGTTAACTGATAAACCACCATTAGCCTCCTCTCTTGCTGATAACTAATGTCCTTGCTAATGAAACTGCCTCCATTGTCTCAGCCAGAATAAGCTGGAAAAGGAACATTGAAGTAGAGGTATGGGGTGAAAAGAGCCCTGGACTGGCAGAAAAGAGAAACTCAATTTCATTTTTGCACAGCTACTAGTGTGTCATGTGACCTTGACCGAGTTGGTCCCCCTTCCTGAGTATCATCTTTGACATCTGTGAAATGAGAGAGTCAGGTGAGATCTCTCAGGTCTTTTTCAGGACTCTAGCTCTGTGCTTCTCTATGGAAAGGATGCCGAAGGCAAACAGCCGGCAAGATGGTGCTGAACCCCCTACTGGCTTCAACAGTGTGGAACTCTCATCTCAAATGGCTGGCCCGAAGACTTCAGCCACTTGGAAAAATTCTCGTTCCCTTTGGATGGGACTCTTGGGCTGAGACTCAGAGGTCCCTAGGAAAAGGAGCCCCAACTCAACCAGTAACAAAGGGAAAGGCACTCCAGAGCCAGTGGGGAGGAAGAGTTGGGGAAGGCCAGCTGCATTTCACCACCACCAACCGAAAAATCCTCCATCCACCGGCCTGGCCATCCCAGACCTCTGCGCACAACTACGCCTCATCCAAACTAGCCCTTCTCACAATTAAATCCGCAACTCCCCTGAAAAACAGAAAGTGCTTGGCCCCTGTTCTCCTCCTCAAAACTTACGACCCTCAAACACCAGCACTAAACTCCTGAAACCCCGGCTCCCCTGCTCTGGTTTCTCCATCCTGAAACCAACTCTGCAATCGGCCTGTCTTGCCTGCCAACAACTTCAACTCTGCTAACTCTGTTTATTGTATCTTGCAGCTGCTATGGATTCATTTATTTTGCTTCAGCCCTGTTTGGTCATCAGGGCTCTTTATTCTTCCCTCCGTAACATAAATCCAGACCCCCGAAAACACGGGGTCCTTGATTTCTCAAGTTCAGGCACCCCATTCCCTTCCCCTCCTGGCTTCACTGCAAATCCCCTTCCACCTCCTTTTGAAAACTTTTCCTGAAACACCAGAAGTTTATTCAGAGCTTTCGTTTTCGGAAAAGACAAAAAAAGAAAAAGAAGAAGAAGAAAATCACAAAACTTACTTTCCTCCAGGAGTGCACAGTTTCAGAAAGAAGAAAACAGAGCTATAATCCACAGCGTTCCCCCAACCCAAGAAGCAGAATATGTTGTGAAATGCTTCTTTTTCCACTTTGCCTGTGAAGGAGCCCGGTGGTAGGCATACATCCACAGGCTGATGCAAGATGCCTTTGAGAGAAACCTCACATTCTGAGGATTCCTGGGAAAGCGCCAGGGATCCCAGCATCCAATATATTGCACATTTGGTTTCAATTAGGAAGGGGGTTGGGGAGGGAAGACGGAAAGTCACCAATCAGAGCTGTTTTCTGTTTAGAGGCTATTTCTTTTGACCCAAGGGACCACGGGCAAAGCTATAATTTACAGCAAAACCCATTCATAGAAGAAAAAATATGTATAACCATAAAATGGACTTAAAGACACAGCTCCCTTCCGCCCCAACCCCACTCACGTCCCTCCCCAAGCCCTAAAACTTGGCCACCCCCCTGTGACCCCCAGCACCACCTCATTTTTCTTACTTGAGCTGAAGCTGTGAGCACAATTTAAGGTTTGGATTCTCTTCCAATGGAAGCTCCCAGGGCAGTTGGGTCACACACATGGAGTTGATCTTTAGTATTTTGGCCATGAAAGCCCAGAGCTGAGCCTGTCCCGAAAAAGATTTGATTTAATCCCTACCCCCAAGTGGCTCCCCCACAAAAAAAAAATACATATATATATATATATAGTACAGTTCCAGAGTCCAGGATTTCTATATTTTTCCACTCAATTCCCCTTTGGCAGCTGCCTCTGAGGGTCTGTTGCTGTCCTGGACTCATGCTGCTAAATGAAAACACAAGCATTTACAAGGACTTTCTAAATTATTTTGAAAACCTCTTTTTTTCTCCTTTCCACAGCCATGGCCAGAGATCCTGTTAAAGGGGTGTGTAGGCGACAGGGGAGGAGCCCCTGCTGGCTCTCTGAATGCTAGCTAATAATCCACCCTTCAAGGTTCTCAGCCTTAACCCTTCAGAGCCTGGATGATTTCTGCCCAAACACAGTTCAGAGTTGTCCTGGAGGTCCTGATTCTTGGTGAGTGTAGGTGCAGTCTCTGGGTGGTGCGAATGGTTAAGCTCTCAGCTACTAACCAAAGGGTTGGTGGTTTGAATCTACCCAGAGACACCTCAGAAGAAAGTCTGGTGACCTACTGCTGAAAGATGAGAGCCACTGAAAACTCTGTGAAGCACAGCTCTACCTTGTTACATGTGGGGTCACCACAAGTTGGAGTCAACTCAAAAGCAACTTCTTTTTTTCCCCCTTAATAGAGACTCCAGGGCAAGCGGGGGCCTGAGAGTAGGAGACCTGGGGAGGAAGGCAGACGGCAAGAGGGAAGTTGGGAAGATCCAACCCGTCTTTGAAAGATGTCCTCCTGATAAAGAGACTGTCTCTTCTGGGCTCCTGAGCTATTACCATCTTTTCCACCTATACTTTGGCAGGTGATCATGGCCTCCAAGATGAGGACAAAGGGAGGCGGGACAAACAGGAAGAGGAGGGTGGAAAGAGATCACAGAGGGACATTCTTTTGGTACCTATGGAGCAGGACCTGCTTTATAAGGGGAACAGGGAGATGAGGGGACTCCCAATTGGGATGCCCATGAAATTAAGAGCCGAGCTGGCAGTATTAAGTTCCTGTTGTGTTGTTGCTGGGTGCCACCAAGTCAACTTTCAACTCATAGCAACCCCATGTGACAGAGTAGAACTGCCCCATAGGGTTTTCTAGTCTGTAATCTTTATAGGAACAGATTGCCAGGTCTTTCTCCCTCAAAGTCCCTGAGCGAGTTCAAACTGCCAGCCTTTTGGTTAGCAGCCAAACAACGTTGTACCACCTAGGCTTGTATTAAGTCCCTAAAAGGCTCTTAAACTCAGCACCAGTCTGACAGTCAGAAAGCTGGCTTTCATATCTGTGCTCCTCAGCCTGAAGATGATACGCAGAGCTTGGAGAATGTTCAGAGAGCAACCACAGAGAGGATTAAAGGTAGAAAACAAGACCTAAGGGGCCGGGGGCGGGGGGGTAATAAGACTAAGGTTATTTTACAAACAGAAGAGATGGTGCAGAGATAAACCTATTAAGAAGTCTCTTCAAATAACTTAGGACATCTGAAGTCAGGTCTGATGATGACTAAGACCAAGACATTCAGCTCAACTCAATAAACATATACTGAGCATTTATCAGGCACTTTAATGAGTGTTTCCCTGAGGGAACAATAGTCATTTGGTTATAAAAATAGTCCTAGAATCCTTCCCAAACATTTTGGCCTATAGCAATTCATCTTTTTGTCATGGCCATAAAGAATGCACCAATAACATGACCTATGATTTCATGCATTTGGTAAGACAGGTCAAATACAAAAAACAGTGTAATCGCTTCATAAAGCCAGAATCTAATAAAGGAGAGGTACCTATGGGTATGAAGTCCCTGTGAAGTGCAAACAAATTAATGTTCTCGGCTGCTAATCAAAAGATTGGAAGTTCAAGTCCACTAAGAGGTGCCTCGGAATAAAGGCCTGGAAGATCTACTTCCAAAAAAAAAAAAAAACCAGCAATTGAAAACCCTATGGAGCATGGGTCTACTCTGACACACGTGGGAGGGCCATGAGTCAGAGTCTTGACAGCAACTGGTCACTAGTCACCTATAGGACTAAGTACGTATTATCAAACACCAATATTTAAGGTGGTTTTACTGCATAGTCAGGACTGCTCCTTGGAAACTCTATAGGGCAGTTCTACTCTGTCCTATAAGGTCGCTATGAGTCGGAATCAACTCAACAGCAGTGGTATTATATGACTGCTTGTTTTTCTGTGTATGCACGTAGCCAGCATTGAGCCAGTGATGTTGACTCCAAAGCCCAGATCACCCTGATCTGTCTGAGGAAGGATGCGCAGCCCCGTCAGGAGTCTATTTGTAGGCAGACCAAGGAGATTCCTGAGTTAAAACTAGCTAAGAGAGAACCAAGGGACAAAGACAGCTTCAAAGGCAACAGAGGTGTTTCAAAGGTAAGGAGCAGCTCTGAGAAAAGTACTGTCTCTGTCACTTGGGTCTTCCTCAGCCAAACCTAGGGGCAAGGCTGGAAATCTAGGAAGACAGTGCTAACAGCAACAACAACAAAAAAAAAAAACGAGCAAGGAAAAGCTGAAAGCAATATTTTCCTAAACTATCTCCAGGACATTAGAGCATTAGGAGGAATCATCAGATCTGAAGCTTTTGAAGACAATTTTGGTTAGGAGAAACGGGATGGGCTTCTTCAACCTTGACCACTGCCATTACTACAGGAAACCAGAGATGGAAAGAAAAAAAATGGCAACTGCTACTTGAAAGTGGAGAAGACTAATTCATGGGACATGCAGAAGAAATTTCCTGGGGACTCTCAGAAATATTTGATAGAGTTTCAAGTAGGGCTAGAATTCTTTAAATTGAAAATTAGGCCTTCTGCTCTATTTCCACGCCCCTCTTCTGGGCATGAAACTACTGGTGAAAGGATCTTGAGGAAATTCAGAAACATTGTAATTAATATATGTGTGTTTGAGTCACCCAGGAACTCCTTCCTTAAGAAAAACCAAAACCAAACCAAACCCACTGCCATCAAGTCAATTCCAACTCATAGCCTCCCTATAGGAACACCTGGTGGATTCGAACAGACAACCTTTTGGTTAGTAGCCGTAGCTCTTAACCACTGCACCACCAGGGCTTCCCTACTTAAGATAAGACTCCTTATTATTGGTTAAACTGTCCACAGTAGACAGCACTATTGACATATGCTAAGGTATAACGTCTTAATATCTTTTAAAAACAAGTATGGAGGAGACCTCGTAGGTAAGCAGAGTCACTCTGGTTTTCTTAAAAGCAGGGTGGTTTGAATGTCCCAATAGCTGCATGTAGACATTCTTTTGGTTTCTTCCTGGGTTTAGCTCATGGTGTCAGATTTTAGTGATTAAGAATTATTCTATGGAGTTGTGTCCATAAAAGCATGAATACTCTCTTTATGAGCGACTGGAAGATCTTTCAAAAATAATTTAATTCTAAGGAATTTTTGCCTTTGTGGGCTGAGCTTTAACCCTACACACTACTAGATGCTTTTCTCCTCTAAAGAATTTTAGTGGGAAACGATCCAAGTTCAAACCATTACTGCACAGAGTCATCTTGAACAAGTCGTCAACTTTCCTAGGTATAAAATGGGGATGACAAGAACTAACAACTCACAGGGTTGTGAGGATCAAATGAGATGAGGAAAAAAATAGTTACTATGTGCCAAGCATCATGCTTGGTAAAGTGGAGGGTCAACGAAAAAGAGGAAGACCCTCAACGAGATGGATTGATACAGTGGCTGCATCAATGGGCTCAAGCATAACAATGATTGTGAGGATGGTGCAGGAACAGCAGTGTTTGGTTCTGTTGTACACAGGGTCACTATGAGTCGGAACCAATGCAATGACACCTAACAACAACAATATGTGCCAAGCACTCTAGGAACTTCATGTGTATTATTTCATTTAATTCTCACAAAAACATCATGAGGTGGATACTATCGTATCTCCAATTTCCATATGAGGGAACTCATGCACAGAGAAGTTAAATAACTCTCCCAAGATCATAGCTAGTATAGCTAGGATACATACCTACACACACACAAACATGTGTGTGTGTGCTTTGTTGACAATAAAGTGCCGTGTGTTTATGTGGTGAACAGGAACGATTTCAGAGTATGTGAGAAATGCAGTCAATTCTTAGTTTTTCAGGAATTGAAGGCTTGTTATCCATATGGAGAATCACCTGAGCCATTTTCCTTCCCTTCCTTTTTACTCCTAAAGCCTATCTTCTACTGTGTCACTCTTTCTTAGCACTTCTACCACAGAAAGAAATAAGAAATGGAAAAAAAAAAATTTTTTTAATCCATCTGTGTGGTAACTCTCTCATAGATGAACCGAAAAGTCAAGTTGAGCCAAAACAAGGCTCTTATTTGCCTGTGTTTGTAACAATCTACCACATATAATATTTCACAGTCGAAAGAGTACTTTCACAGACATGACTTCATCTGATCCACAGACAGCCCCAGTATGTATGAGAGGAACGAAGCTCAAAGGGGTAGCTTATTGGAGGTTTTTTGCTGGTAACCGGCACAATCTGAGTTTGAACCCACCTCTTCTGATTCTTGGTGCTCTTCCTACCCACTTGGCATCAACAATCAACCTTCTCAGAGACTCTAGAGTCATAATTTACACCTAATTCTAGTGAACTAGGTCATCTGATTTCTCTGTCGTGAGCCTGCTTTGCTGATCTTTTATTTCCTTTTTCACTGAGGAAAAGACTTCCTCACCTCCACAGAAATTCTGAGGTGAGAGGTGAAAAAAATAGCTACAGAAAACTTGGAATTGCAACTCAGATTTAGATTCCTTGAGGAGAGTGAGGACTACAAAAAAAGTTTTTTAAACAGTTTATTTCACATCATCATTCTAGGAATGTAATCCTTCTCCAGGCTGCAGCCTGGAAACCTAAACTATTCTTGTCAGATAAGAAAGGAACCTACTTTTAAACGTCTCCAGAGAACAGGATCTCTCAACAACCTGAGTGTTTATCAACACTCAGTGTCAAAAGTTCTGCTTTATATCTACCCGGAATCTCCCTTGCTGCCATCTACCCCGTATCCTTGTCTGCACTCCGTGAAAACAACCCCCAGCTAGTTAAACCATCTCCCAGCTCTCATACACCCTTATTTCAGGGCAGAGTGGAGTTCTAGCAGCAGTATTATTTTTCCATGTTCAGTTCCATTTGAAGCAGTCATCTTATACATAATGATAACCCTGCTTACGAAACTTAAAGACCCTCAGCTGCCCGGCTTCCGGGCTGGGGTTTTTCCGGCGTCTGTGAGAGAAACAACATAGTCCCCACTGACTGCTCTGTTAGGGATCCAAGAAACTTAGAAAAATCAAAGGACTTTCAGTTATTTGAGCCTTACTCTTAGGGATTCGCCCTACTTGCCTCATATATGTCTGCAGGCCATTGAGAAGTCAGAGAGGCTAATATCTGTAAGTGCCTATTTGGAGGGGACTTGTACAAAAAAAAAAAAAAACTTTTTTTTTTTGGTACATAAGCAGAGCCCTTGAGGCATGGTGGTTAAGAGTTTGCCTGCTAACCAAGAGGCTGGCAGTTCAAATCCACCCGCCGCTCCTTAGAAACCCTATGGGGCAGTTGTACTAAGTCCTATACAGTTGCTATGAGTTGGAATTGACTCAACAGCAATGGGTTTGGTTTGATTTTTGTACATAAGTATTAAATATTATTTTAATCTTCCAAACTCACTTTAGAGACTTAGCTTCATGTCTGTTATGGATTAAATCATGTTCATTGTAAATCCTAACCTTTATTACAGTGGTTATATCACATTTGGGAACGGGTACTTTTTGCTATGTTAATGAAGCAGGATTAGTGTAGGATGTGCCTTGGGTTAGTCTCTTTAGAGATACAAAGGACATTAAACAAGCAAGCAGAGACGGTGATCAGATGAAGATCACCAGGAATACAGGCACCAATTACCTGATAAGCAAGGTAATCACGAGTTTAACTGTGTTCACTTACTAATCTGTAGTGCACAGTGTCACCTGGTCTTCACCACATCAGAGGGACCTCAATATCACCAAGAAGAAGAGATAGGAGTGGAGCACATCCTTTGGACCCGAGTCCCTGTGCTGAGAACCTCCTAGAACTAGGTATACACAGAAAGAGTTGTAACACTGGACATCATACAAGATGGTTAGAATCAGTGGCATAGAGGTGGTGGCAGCAGAACCAGGATACTGGCACAAGGTGGCTCAGAAGCCAACCCACAGAGTGAGAGTTCTGTGTCTTCCAGCAGGAGGCTTCCTGGCAGAGTGGGGTGCCTCCAGGCACTTACTGACAGAGCTGAAGAGCTTTGTAACACCTCCACAAGCAGCGCAAAGGCCCAGGGGCCAAGGGGCCAAGGGCCAGAGAGAAGCCTGCCTGTGGACACGGCTGAGAAGAGTCTGTCCTGATAGACACAGACCTTCCTCCAAAGCCGACAAGAGAGAAAGCCTTCCCCGTGAGCCAGTGCTCTGAATTCGGACTTCTGGCCTCTAGCTCAAAGATGTGGGACCTGAAACTCATGTGAAGTTGTGCACTACAGATTGGTGAGTAAATACAAGCAAACCTGTGTGTACCTTGCTTACTGTAAGCTGGTGCATACCATGCTTACTGGTTAACCCACACCTGCCAGGGAACCAATGAACAAGGACCTTCCCACAGAGCCCAGCAGAGAAAGAAAGCCTTCCCCTAGGGCTGGCACCCTGAATTCAGACTTCTAGCCTCCTAAACTTTGAGAAAATAAATTTCTGTTTGTTAAAGCCAGTCACTTTTGGTATTTCTGCTACAGCAGCAGCAGGTAACTAAGACGGTGTCATATTGCTCAGCTCTCAATGCACACCAGTAATCCCATCCCATTGCCCTGAGATACCCCATAAACGCCTCCTCTCTGTGTTCTAACACACAATGTATTTCAACGCAGAAAAGAATTTATTCCACCAATGTTGTTTTTACTTCTACAATTCCAATTCGGAATGTCCAGCAGCACTCAAATTGCCTTTCAAGAGAAAGACCAAATTCCAATTCTGTGTAATCCTTCTCTGCTTCTGGGAAGGCTCAGATGTTAGTCTCACAGATGGGATCTGTGTTCTCCAAGGCCCTTCATATCCCATATACCGAGCCAGGCCCTACTGAAATTCAACAGTGGTCTTTTGCCAGAGTTCTCACAATTAGCAAGGCAAGTTTCAACTCTGGGACCCTGTGCAACATAAAGCAAGGGATAGCTCTTCCACCCCTGGAGCGTATGCTGGCAGGAGCCTCAGAGGGCAACCAGTTGAACCCCTTTGTTTTACAGCTGAAGCCCAAGTCAGTTAAGTGGCTTGTCCAAGTCATGATATAGGAGAGGAAAGCACAGAATAAAACCCACATCTCTTGAAGCCTCATCCATTACTCTTTCCAAACCACCATGCAGTTGCACAAAACAATTTTACTTTAACATTTGATTTGAGGCCAACAAAATAAAGAGGAAAAAAAATGTAAAGCATCCCTGGGCCAAATGGGGGTGGAGTCGGAGGTGGCGGTGAAGGAAGAGCTTCAAGGGAGCGGAGTCTGGTGAAAGCTACCCTGCAGAATGTCGGCAGTCTCCAAGGATGCAGAAAAGCCCTGCAATCTCTCTTTCTTTGCTTAGCCCATGGGGAGCCCCAGCTTCTGCAATAGCGTGAAGACTAGAGGTAGAATTATTTTTATGAGAAATCTGGAATATACTCAAGAGAGACGTGGCAGAAGTGAACAGAGAGATGGGTCCTGAATCTAGAGCCTAGATTCTCTCCTGCGGTCTCAGTCTCACCTCCCTCCTCTCCTTCTCAGAATCAATCTGAGCCTGAAGTGGGAGGATCAGCAGAGTTATGGCAAGTACATCTAGGATTAGAGACCTACATCTGGTCGTGGCCCCAATTCCAGGTGTCATCAATATTTCCAAGGCCCAGAATAGCAGATACTTGTAGGTCTGCTCAGTCCACAGTGACCTCACTGCTACCTCCTCCCCATAGGAGTAGACTACCAGAATCCATGCTGTATTACATAACCTGTACTTCCTTGGCCATAGCTGAAGGAATTAGGACCTGACCCAAGCTGTTTCTTGAATTGAGTTTCGTAAAATTTTAAAATGGAGCAAGGGGTTGCGAGTCCAATCTGAACTAGCTTCTTAGGAAGAGGAGATGGCAATACAGAAAATATAGGAGGTTATATTCTCCACATTGGGAAGCATGGGAGAGGTGAGAAAGCTGGTCTACAGAGAGAAAAGAATGAAGTCAACATAACAATGCAATAGCAAGTGAGAATTCTTACAGTTTCCTAGTTCCCAGTCCCAAGCTCTTCGCAGTGTCAAGACACTCTTCCTGCTCTTGGATCCCATAAGACAACTCCGTATCCTTAGAATACAATTTGTTGCTTAAACTGCATCAAATGGGCTTCTGAAATGTGAAATTAGACTCCTTCCAGGTCTCTGTATAAGTACCTCTTCTATTAAATTAACTAACACTCTCGGCCTTCCTTAGAAAAATACAAAGTAGGTATCATTATTCCAATTATGACAGACAAGTAAACCAGAGAGTCACATAGGTATTCCCAGTATCTCTTTGGTCACCTGTTGACCAACTACTTACGCACCTGGATTCCTGAGTAAAACCTTCCTCTTGGATTCCGTGTTCTAAGCTCTACTCCTATATCAGTCAGGATCCAGTCAGGAAACTAGGCATCACACTAGGTATTTCAACAAAAGAGATTTAATATACGGAATTGGTCACACAGGTGTTGGAGGCTGACTGATCAGAAATAATAACTGCAGAAAGCAGCTACCAGCCTAAGACTAGGGGGATAAAAAGGGAGGGGTTGGGGCTATGAGAACTTAAGAGCTAGAAGGAGGGGGCACTATGAAACTAGAGCTCAGAACTCTGAGGTGGTTTATAATTTGGATTCTACTGCTAACGCTGAGGGGACATGTTGAGGCTGGTTCAGAGAATGTGGAAAGAAGCTGGAAGCTGGAACAAACTGCCATAGTTGGTATGAAATGCTACTGCTGGGGCAAAGGCACTGATATCAAGAAACAGGAAATGATACTTTTCTCTCTTCCTTCTGTCTTTAAATCCCCATCTCTTGCCTCCTATTGGTAGAGCCTAAGAGGAAACCTGTTAGTACTTTTGAATGTAGTTTGCAGAGTCTGGGCCCCAACATTACAGAGCAGAGCATAGAAGGTTGGATTTAGAGTTGAGAGACAATAGGCAAATGATCACCACTACTTCCATCCATTTGTTAGAAACATTCCCTCCATCCATTACCAACCTGTTGCCTAGATCACCACTCATGTTTGTCCTTCCACCTCAGAGGCCAGGTTGTGCTGTGCCATCTAAACCTTCTTTCAATTGCTGTATCTGGTACAGTGTCCCAGCCACCAGTTCCTCTGCACAGGGTATTTATAATCCAAGGCAGCTCCAACTAATCAGATCATGGTAAGATGCTTCCTCAGATGAGACAACCAGCCTCAGGGTCTTTGCATTTTCCATGCCCTCTGCTTTGAATGTTCTTCCCCAAAATACTTGTTGAATGTATGAATGAAAGAATAAATGCCCAAGATAAGCCCTACCTGAGAGAGCTAGACATGCGTGACTCCTAAACAAAGAAGACAGGAGACCGGAGGAGAATATCCCTTCCCTGTTGCAGAAATCACTCACTCCTGGGAGTCGGCTGGGGAGAGGTGAGCACCAAAGTTCCTAGAGCCTTAATTCTGGAATGAAGAATAAAAAGTGCAAGGTGAGGGGAAACACAGGAGGCTGAAGATACCTAGCTCTCACAACAGTTCTTACTCCAATAAGCCGAAGAAGCCGTAGCTAGTCCAGGCTGAGATGTATAAGCGTCATGGTGAGAAAGGCAAATTGTTCAGTGATGAAGCAGGGGCATGCAGGGGCATGAGACCAGTGGGACATCAGGATGTGGATGGAACGGAGACCACAGGGCTAGGCCAGCAGCAGAGCATCCACCCCTTCAGAAAATCCTAGTCTAGGTCCATACTGGCAATGAGCTTTGATTCTTGTCATTGAAATAAGTTGTGCTTCCACAAATGGAGAAATTCCAGGTGTCATTCACCCTGCTATGGCCCCATCACTGGCGGGTGACTCACGGTGGCTTCAATATAAACATGTTGTTGCTGGAGCCTGAAATCCCAGCAGCGCTTAGGGAGTGCCCTTCTTTTGCCAGTAACTGAGACTCCTGGGGATGGAGGGACCCAAACCAGGGGCTAGCCTGGTCCAAATACCTCCCCAAGGAGGCTCAAGACCGCTTGTTCCTTCTCTGTCTCCTGAGACTCCACCCTCTATCTCCTACCTACCAATGCATCCAGACCAGGGAGGTGGGCTGTGTAGCACTGGGAAGTCCCCTCACTGCACCAGCAGCAGGAAGAACCCAAGACAAGACAGGGAACTGGTCACTATGTTAGCATTGGTTAAGAGCAGGGGCTCTGGAGTCAGAATTACTGACTTTAAATCCAAGCTCTGCCACTTGCTAATCGTGACAACTTGTGCAAGACTTTGCCAGCATTCTCATAAACAGAAGGCAAGTTTCCATTCTGGGGTTCCATGTACTTCCATCCATGACCTAAACTCTCTGTGACTCAATTTTCTTATATATAAAATAGGGATGTTGACAGTATCTATTATGTAGAAATGATGAAAGAAATAGATATTATTTTACTCACTAAACTTCAAGAGTTTGGAATGGTGTCCGGCACATAAATCTCCAGTTAGCATTGACCATTATTATAATTATCATTATAACTTTATTCTTAAATGCATGCTTGCCACCTCCGTTAATGGCTTTTCTGCTCACTCAAAGCTCCCATCCACCATTTATTCAATCCTACCCAGGTCTAAGTTCATAAGAATATCTTCTGTCATGGACTGAATTATGTCCCCCCAAAAATGTGTATAATATCACCTCGGTTAGGCCATGATTCTCAGTATTGTATGGTTGTCCTCCGCTTTGTGATTGTAATTTTATGTTGAGAGGATTAGGGTGGGATATTAACACCACTCTCACTCAGGTCAGCTCCCTGATCCAAGGTAAAGGGAGTTTCCCTGGGGTGTGGACTGCACCGCCTTTTACCTCTCAAGAGATAAAAGGAAAGGGAAGCAAACAGAGATTTGGGGGCCTCATACTACCAAGAAAGTAGCACTAGGAACAGACCTCATCCCTTGGACATGGGGTCCCTGTGCCTGAGAAGCTCCTCGACTAGGGAAGATTGAGGACAAGGACCTTCCTCCAGAGCCAACAGAGAGAGAAATCCTTCCCCTGGAGCTGACACCCTGAATTTGGACTTGTAGCCTACTCGACTGTGAGAGAATAAGCTTCTCTTTGTTAAAGCTATCCACTCGTGGTATTTCTCTTACGGCAGCACTAGATGACTAAGACATCTTCATTCCCTCTGACATGTTAGAAACATGAGAAGACAGACCAGAGATATATATGTATGTGCATATACACATATGTGCATATGTAGTAAATGATAGAGTATATAGAAATAGATGGAAATATACAGGAAGAGGGTGAGTATCAAGGAAATTTTTTAAAATCCAAAGCACAGGGTAATTAAGGATTATATTGCATAACCCGAAAGATTTCTGTTTTGAGTCTCAGGAAAATACAAAGAGCCTGGTGAGCTCTTGGAGTGCATTGAGTCCAGCCCATTGCCACCCCCCCCGCCCTTCCCCCCCCTCCCCCGCCCTGCCACACACAACCTCTTGATTCTATAGAAGAAAAAACCGAGGCTCAGAAAGAATAAGTGACTGGCCTCAGGTCAGTCTGGTTAATAAGCAGGCAGAATGAGGACCGAGATATCCTGACTCCCAATTCATTGTAAAGCAACAATCTCATAGAAAATGCTGTAAAGGTAGGCCAATTATCTGATCAAAACATGAAGTGGTTTGTTATTGATGGTGGTTGCTGTCAAGTCAATTCTGACTCATGGCAACCCTATGTGGGCAGAGTAGAACTACTCCATAGGGTTTTCAAGGCTGTGATTTTTCAGAAGCAGTTTGCCAGGCCTTACTTCTGGATGTCTCTGGGAGGGTTTGAACCACCAGCCTTTCAGGTAGTATTCCAGTGCTTAACCACCAAGGAGTAAAACAGAATAAGAGGACAACCCAGAGAAGTTAAAGGAGGAAGATTGCTGAGAACCAATGGCACTGAAAGTGTCCTGTCTCTCAATAGCAATTCTCCTGCATTTTTCTTTCTATTTTGGCGTTACTTTAAAAGACTAGAAACAACCCACAAAGTATTCAAATCTGAAATACAATATCATATCATCATAATCACATCCCAAAACATACACTGGAGAAGAGTGAAGAGTTCTGTGCTGCTTCAAAGAAAAAGAAAGAAGTAAAGAAGGGACCCCATCAAACACCTCTGTGAAATGATAAAAATAAAATATTGATTAAAGTTCCAATTTCCCGACTTCACATTTTATCAAATGATATAATTTTGTGTGCCCTACTTTATACTAAAATGTCTCCATTGTCTAAGAAAATCGAGATAAGAATCTCTCTCACAAGAAGGAGATATATTACCCTTAGATGTAGTAAACAAAACTTGGGTTACCCAACAGGTCAGATTATGTTTCTGATTAAACAACTTGCTGGTTAAATATAGGATTTAAACCAGCAACAGATCACCAGTGGTTTGCTATTGTTCAGTTTTTCACAAAGGAGCAATTATTTGAGAGACGAGGGATGAAGGAAAGAAAGGGAGTCTGTTTTGGGGATAATATAAAGGGACTTTAATTTGCAGTTTTCAGAAAAAAAGAAGAATCAAAAGAAAATAAAATTGGCATTCTGGGTTTGGGGACTTAAACAAGCCCAATATAAAAAAGAGAAAGAAATAGATTATGGAAATGTGAAACTATCATCATAATTTTAGTTGCATATTTGGGGGAAAAAAAGAAAAATGTCTAAAATAGAACTTTAATTTGGCCTGCCAACAGAAAATTGATATTTTCATTATGCTTTTAGTCAAGGATTGATTTGTAAATACTAGGTAGACTTTTACTCCACAAGTTAAACAACTTTTTCCTGTGGACAATTTCTAGAGAGTATGGGAGTAAAGAAATACAGACTAGACGGGGAGATTTTCAAATGACAGCAAAGACTGGGGCCTCTGGGCCTCAAAGCTTGTATTCTTATAAAGGTCTAATAAAGTGTTGAGTCTGAATTCAACACTCATTAGATTCTTTTTGGCTCATTTACCTAAATCAAGTAAGATGAACAAAGACTCAAAAAAGTATGGTTCTCAGAGAACTATTAGTTATAAATTATTTTGGTCTGAACCATTAGATATGTTGCTTTCAGTTGTCCACCATTTAAAAAAAAAAAAAAACTCTATAATGACGATTGTTATATATGTTTAAGAGCACTGACAAGCAAAATATTTTTATCTTCTGAATGGTACCCTTTAAAAATAAAACATACGAGTGCATATGTCTACTATCCACCAGCTTTGGTTCTTTCCAATAATCTAAATCTTTGGATCAGTCATAGGATGTGTGCTTTCTTAAGCTTCAACTCTGTCTTGGGGTTATGTCCACAAACCTTGACTCGTGATTATAAAATAATTTTCCCATGTGAGATGTACTGTGACAAAATCTTACAGGAGAAAAAATAATACAGAAATTCATTTTTTTTTTAATCAATTTAGCCATTTCAAGATAACTTACTTAAAAGCATTTATCCCTCCTTCAACCTAAGATCACATTCAAATGCGAGCAAAGGGAAAAGTACTTCCGGAGTAAGTACTTAAAAGCAACAAGAACACTGAGGAAAAATATAGCAAAATCAACTTTTTCAGGACTCTGGATATTAACCAAGGGATTGCAACAATCTGAGGAACATTCTATCAGGAAAAATGACTGAAAATTTGATAAGAACAATGAGCTTTGTGGAATTTTAGCTTGCCCTATTCTCACCCCTTTCTGCACAGCTCTGCAGTAGCCTTTAACACCAGCAGCCTCACAATCATTGGAGTGATTTAACATTACAACATTGGTTTAACAGACCAATATCTCTCATGAATATGGATGTAAAAATTCTCAACAAAATTCTAGCCAGTAGAATTCAGCATCATATCAAAAAAATAATACACCATGATCAAGTGGAATTCATACCAGGTATCCTAGGATGTTTCAACATTAGAAAATCAATCAATGTGATCCACCACATAAATAGAACAAAAGAAAAGAATCACATGATCATCTCAATCAACAGAAAAAAGGCATTTGATAAAAGTCTAACACCCATTCCTGAAAAAAACTCAATAAAATACGAATAGAAGGGAAATTCCTCAATATAACAAAGGGTATCTATACAAAATCAACAGCCAACATCATTCTCAACAGAGAGAGGATGAAAACATTCCCCCTAAGAACAGGGAACAAGACAAAGATGCCCTTTATCACCATTCCTATTTAACACTGTGCTGGAAGTTCTAAATAGAGCAATAAGGCAAGAAAAAGAAATAAAGGCATCCAAATTGGAAAGGAAGAAGTAGAACTATCCCTATTCACAGATGATATGATCCTATATAGAGAATATTAAATGTTCCAAAAGAAAACTACAAGAATGAATAGAAAGATTCAGAAGAGTACCAGGATACAAGGTCAGCATACAAAAACCAGTTGGATGTGGAAAAACAATCTTTTTAAAAAATAGTGCTGGCAAAAGGGGATGTCCACCTGTAAAAAAAAATGAAACCACCCATACCTCACGTCATACACAAAAAAGAACTCAAAATGTATCAAAGACCTAAATATAAAACCTAAAACAATAAAGATCATGAAGAAAAAATGGGGACGATGCTAGAGGCCCTAACACATGATATAAATACAAGGTGAATCATAATTAACAATACACAAACATCAGAAGATAAACTAGATAACTGGGAACTCCTAAAAATTAAACACGTATGCTCATCAAAAGACCACCAAATGAGTAAAAAGAGAACCTATAGACTGGGAAAAAAATTTTGGCTACGACATGTCCAACAAGGGTCTAATCTCTAAAATTTATAGAATACTTCAACACCTCAACAACAAAGAGACAAATAATCCAATTTAAAAAATGGGCAAAGGATATGAACAGACACCTCACCAAAGAAGACATTCAGGTGACTAACAGACACATGAGAAAATGCTTGCGGTCATTAGCCATTACAGAAATGCAAATCAAAAGTACAATGAGGTACCATCTGTTTTATTACCTAGTGCTGCTATAACAGAAATACCAAAAAAGAATGGCTTTAACAAAGAGAAATTTATTTTCTCACAATCTTTTTTTAGTAGGCTAGAAGTCCAAATCCAGGGTGTCAGCCCCAGAGGAAGGCTCTCTCTCTCTGTTGGCTCTGGAAGAAGGTCCTTCTAATCAATCTTCCCCTGGGCTAGGAGCTTCTCTGCACAGGAACCCCTGGTCCAAAGGATATGCTCCGTTCCTGGTGCTTCTTTCTTGGTGGTATGAGGTTCCCGTGTCTCTCTGCTCACTTCCCTCTTTTATATCTCAAAAGAGATCAGCTTAAGACACTATACAATCTTGTAGATCTTATCAATATAACTACCGCTAATCCATCTCATTAGCATCATAGAGATATACAACACATAGGGAAATCACATCAGATGGCAAAATGATAGACAATCATACAATACTGGGAATCGTGACCCAGTCAAGCTGAAAAATATTTTTGGAGGGCACAATTCAATACATGACGCAATCTCACCCTGACAGTACTGGGCACTAATAATAATAATAAAAAAAACAGAAAATAATAAATGTTGGAGAGGTTGCCAGGAGATTGGAAGTCTTACACACCGCTGGTGGGAATGTAAAATGGTACAGCTACTATGGAAAACAACATGGTGCCTCCTTAAAAAGCTAGAAATAGAAATACCATAGGTTCTAGCAATCCGACCCCTAGGAATATATCCTAGAGATATAGCAGCCATCACACGAATAGATATACCTATACCCATGTTCACTGCAGCATTGTTCACAACAGCAAAAAGATGGAAACAACTTAGGTGCCCATCAACAGATGAATGGTTAAACAAACTACGGAAAATACACACAATGGAATATTACACAACAATAAAGAGCAATCATGAATCCGAGAAACGTCTCATGACATGGATGAATCTAGAGGGCATTATGCTGAGTGAAATAGGTCAATCACAAAAGGACGAATATTTTTATGAGACCACTACTGTAAAAACTCATGAAAAGGTTTATACACAGAATAAAACAATCTGTGGTGGTCACGGGGGAAGGGAACAGTGGGGAGGGGAAATCACTAACTATATAGTAGACAAGTGTTAACTTTGGTGACGGGAAAGACAACACACAATTAGGGGAAGTCAGCACAACTTGACCAAGGCAAAGTCACAGAAGCTTCCTAGACACATCCAAACACCTTGATGGACTGAGTTACTGGGACTGAGGGCTGGGGATCATGGTCTCAGGAGACATCTAGGTCAACTGCCATAACATAGTTCATAAAGAAAACGTTCTACATCCTACTTTGATAAGTAGTATCTGAGGTCCTAGAAGCTTGTGAGTGGCCACCTAAGATACATCTATTGGTTCCAGCACATTTGGAGCACAGGAGAATGAAGAAAACCAAAGACACAAGAATAATATTAGTCTAAAGAGTAACGTGCCACATGGACCACGCCTCTACCAGCCTGAGCCCAGAACAATCAGATGGTGCCTGGCTACCTGCATGGATCATTCTGACAGCGATCATAATAGAGGGCCCCAGACAGAGTGGGGAAAAAATGTAGAACAAAATTCAAAATCACAAAAAAAAAAAAAAGACCAGGCTTACTGGTCTAACAGAGGCTGGATAAATGCCTGAGACTATGGCCCCCAGACACCTGATAACTCAGAACTGAAGCCACTCCCAAAGTCTACTTCTCAGTCGAAGATTAGACAGGCTTATAAAACAAACGGGAACCCTGGTGGCATAATGGTTAACTGCTACAGCTGCTAACCAAAAGGTCAGCAGTTCGAATTCACCAGGTGCTCCTTGGAAACTCTACGGGAAGCTCTACTCTGTCCTATAGAGTTGCTATGAGTCCGATATGTTTTATAACACATGTGAGGAATGTGCTTCTTAGTTCAGTCAAGAATACAAGACCAAATGGGCAACACCTGCTCAAAAGCAAAGCCAAGAAGGCAGGAAGGAACAGGAAAACTGGATGAATGGACACTGAGAACCCAGGATGGAAAGGGAAAGGGGGAGAGTGCTGACACGTTGCAGGGATTTCAATTAATGTCACAAAACAATTTCTGTATAAAACTTTTGAATGAAAATCTAATTTGCGCTGTAAACTTTGACCTAAAACACAATTTAAAAAAATTTAATCCTTATAGATCACAAAAAAAAAAAAGAAGAAAACAACCAGACCAGTTGTTGTGAAGTTCATTCTGACTCATAGCTACCCTATAGGACAGAATAGAACTGTCCCTGGGGTTTTCAAGGCTGTAATCTTTATGGGTGCACACCACCAGGTCTTTTCTCCCTCGGATCCACTGGTGGGTTCAAACTGCCGACCTTTCTGTTAGCAGTCAAGTGTTAAACAACTGTACCGCCAAGGCTCCTTTGTCCGAATTATCTGACCACTAAATCGACCTAGCAGACATTTAAAGCATATTCAGAACAGTAAGAAGCACGGAGGCTCAATGTTTAAGTGCCCTGCTGCTAACCGAAGGATCAGCAGTTTGAACCCACCAGCAGAGCCGCAGGAGAAAAGACCTGGCAATCTGCTCCCATAAAGATTACAGCCTAGGAAACCCTATGAGGTAGTTCAACTCTGTCCTATAGGCTCCCTATGAGTCAGAATAGACTTGAGGGCAATGAGTTTTTGTTATTATTATTCAGAACAGTGAGCCTTCCCACCTTTTTCCCCAGCCAAATGCAACCAAGCAATTCCTGCCAGGTGGAAACATCAAGCAGAAGAACTCCCCAAGTCTCTGAAAGAAATAGGGCATCTAGGATTACCGGCAGAATAAACCTCAACACTGGGAGATGACCCTGGATTATCTGGGTGGGGCCAAACTAATCTCATGAGCCCTTAAAAGCAGAGAACATTTCCAGGCTGGATTAGAGAAGTGGCACAGTGGAAGGCAGAAAAATGAGTCAGAAGATGGCAACATAAAAAGGATTCAACGCCCCGTTGCTGGTTCTGAGGTGCAGGGACTGTGTGCAAGGACCAGAGAGAGGACTAGAAGCTCAGGGTGACCCCAGTTGACAGCCAGCAAGGAAGTCGAGACCTCAGTCCTACAACATCATGAAATAGAGTTCTGCCATCTGAATGTACAAGGAAATGAATTCTTCCCTCAAGCCTCCAGAAGAGAGGCAGTCCTGCCAACACCTTGATCTTAGCCGAGGGAGGCCCATACGGGACATCTGACCTACAGAAATGTAAGATGATAAATTCGTGTTGTTTAAAGCCGCTATGTTTGTGGTATTTTGCTATGGCAACAATAGAAAACGAATGCAGTTGTTAAAAGTATAAATTGCTGAAATCCTCTGGGAAGCAATATAAAAACATCTATTCAGACTTTTAAGGCTATTTATATCCTTCGACCAAATAATTCTACTTCTGGAAATCCATACTCAGGAAATAGTTGTAAACATGAAAAACCACTTATTTAAAAAAAAAAATTGTATTTATCACAGCATTTTTTATAGTAGCAAAAAGCTGGAAGAAAAAATATTAATGTTCAACACTAAGAAAAAGTTAAGCTAGCAAGTGCACCTGAAGAAATATTATTTGGTCAATAAAAATTAGGTCCATGAATATTAAGTAATAATATGGGGTAATGTTTACACTATGGTGTTAATTATTTAAGGGTCTTTTTAAAGTACAAGGAAAAAAATATCTAAGGGAAAAAAATTAATAGCAGCTGCGTTAGAGAGGAAGTGACTTTAAATGTACTTTTTATTTCTCTGCATTTCCAGTTTTCTTTTAATGAGCCTGGATGACTTTAATCTGTTGGGGTGAGGTAGTGGGTGGGGTGTGGATGATGTTAGCATCATTCAGAAGGCTGGGCAGGTGTGCTCTTACTCAACACTTACAACTTGAAGCTGGCTTTAAGGGTAGATGAATTAGGCAGCTCCCTCTAGAGCATACAAAAAAAAAAAAAAAAAATCCATTGCCTTTGTTTCGATTCCTACCCATAGCGACCTTATCGGACAGAGTAGAACTGCCCCATAGAGTTTCCAAGGAGCACGTGATGGATTCAAACTGCCAACTTTTTGGTTAGCAGCCATAGCAGTTAACCACTACACCACCAGAGCATACCAAGCAAGTCTCTGGGGCATTTCACAAAATTAAAGATAGATAAAGAGCGCTTGGCTTGGCACGTCCCAAAGAAATGGATTAATTTCTTCAATGCACAATTAAAGCTTAATGAAGGCAGAAACCTAGTCCATTTTTTTCACCGTTTCACTACCATCAACTAGCGCAGCGCCTGGCACAGGATAGATGCCCCAGAGGCATTTGTGGATAAATGACTGTATTTTTCCAAATGTCAACAAGTGAATGTAATGAGTATATTGGCCCAAGAGTTAAGCTTTTCTTGGATATCAATACCTAAGGGACCTGGAGTTATAAAACAAAATATGCTCTTGTGTACACTTGAAACAATAAAAGATTATTTCCTTTATGTATTCAAAATGAGCAGAGAAAACAGGGGATAAAAGACATACAGATTGTATAAGCTGTAGAAATACACTTCTCTGGGCAGGTGTGCTCTTACTTTTGAAATAATTTTAGGTTTACAGAAAAGTTGCAAAGACAGTACAGAGAGTTCCCTGTATCTCCTACCCAATTTCCCCTATTGTTAGCACCTTACGTTTGTCAAAACTAAGAAACGAATGCTGATACATTGTTGTTATTGTTAGCTGCTGTCCATTAGGTCCCTGACTCTTGACAACCCCATGTAGGACAGAACAAAACGCTGCCCAGTTTTGCGCCACCCCCATGATCGGTTGCAGATCAGACCACTGTGATCTTAGGGCTTTCATTGGCTGACTTGCAGAAGTACATCACCAGGCTTTTCTTCTTAGCCCATCTTAGTCTGGAAGCTCTGCTGACACCTGTTCAACATCATAGCAACACACAAGCCGCCACTGACAAACAGGTGGCAGCTGTGCTTGAGGTGCGTTGGTGGGAATTGATTCTAGGGCTCCCGGGTGAAAGGTGAGAATTCTACCACTGAACACCAATGCTTTGTGCCATGATACATCACCATTACCTAAACTCCAGACCAGTTTTTCCATTAATATCTTCTTTCTATTCCAGAATCCAAATCAGGGTACCATATTGCATGTAGTTTTCATCTCATCTAGTCTCCTCTTATTTGTAACAGTTCTCAGCCTTTCCTTGTTTTTCAAAACTGGCAAGGTATCTTGTAGAATATTCCCTAATCTGTGATTGACTGATGTTTTTCTCATGATTAGACTGAGCTTATGGGTTGTTTTTGTTTTTAGACACCATAAAGGTGAAGAGCCCTTCTTGTAAGGGGCACATCTTATAAGCATAGATGATATCCACGTGACATCACTGGTAATGTTAGCTTTCATCATTTGATTAAGGTAGGGTTTATAAGATCCCTTTCCTCTAATGTTCCTATTTTTCCTTATCCTTGCTCTATTCTTTGGAAGTGAGTCACTAAGTTTTGTTGTTGTTAGATGCCTTCAAGTTGATTCAGACTAAGTCTAGCCCACCCTTAAGGAAAAAAACCAATCCAAACCCAGTGCCGTCAAATCGATTCCGACTCATAGAGACCCTATAGGACAGAGTAAAATTGCCCCAAAGAGTTTCCAAGGAGCGCCTGGCGGATTCGAACTGCTGACCCTTGGGTTAGTAGCTGTAGCACTTAAGCACTATGCCACCAAGGTTTCCCCTTAATGAAAGGTGGTGATAATTAAGCTCCACCTGCTGGAAGGGGGAAATATCTACATATATTACTTGGAATTCTCTAAGATTTGTCCCTTCTCTCCCATTTATTTATTTATTCAATTTTTTTATTTCCATCAGTATGGACTCATGTATAGTTATTTCATACATTTGGTTGTAATCCAATACTACATTGTTTGTTTTGGTGCTCAAATTATTATAGCCTTGGCCACTGAGAGCTCTTTCAAGTTGACTCCTTTGTCCCTTTGATGTGCCTCATTCTTTTGTTTTTTGAGAATTCTCCCACTTTCTGGTACTATAATACACTCCAAGTTCATCTTGTATTTTTTCCACCCCAGCCCTAGAATCAGATGTTTCTCCGAGGAGCCCTAGAGAATGGTATTTTGAAACTAAGATCCGGGCACTGGGTCTACTTGTTGCTATTGGGTCTACTGTAATTTTGTATCATTTATCTAAATTTTTGTTTTATTTATAGCTGTAATAAGAACCTGATCTTTGTCTCAATTCTGGCACCACCCTAAGATCTTATAATAACCCTACTCTGTTAGCAGTTGTTATTCAAAAAGCACTTTCTTAATAAAACCAAAAACCAAGCCAAACCCATTGCCATCAAGTCAATTCCAACTCATAATGACCCTACAGGACAGAGTAGAACTGCCCCATAGGGCTTCCCACAAATGACTGGCGGATTTAAACTGCTGACCTTTTGGTTAGCAGCCGAGCCCTTGACCACTATGCCACTAGGGCTCCATTTTCCTATACCTCTCTATTTTTATGTGAGTGTAAATATTCTTGACTTTTTCTTCCCAAATGCCACCACTAGCATGCTACCCCTTAAAATTTTACTGAAGAATTCTCTTTGTGCTTTAATTTTTTTTTTTAAGAAAGTACTATATAACAGTCTTATATTTTTAAGTCTATATTTGTAATTCTGTATGAACTCCTCTCTGAGTCAAAATGCCCTCCCTCATTCATTCTGGTTTCTTTAAAAAGATGGACTCTTTCGTCTTCTAAACAACTAAGAGTGAACAAAAAATGTTTTGTTTTTAACAAAGATTTTTCTACAGTCCCCTAGCACACACCTCACTTCACCCCTCACCTCCCACCTGCACACACACAATCTCTTACAATTAGAATTTGCTTCTCTGATTTAAAGTTCCACCTACTTTAAAATAAAAACACAATTCTTCCCATTAAAATATGGTGGACTGACTACATAAGAGAGGAAGCAGTAGAGGACAGACATTTCAATGAATTTCAAGAAGATAAAGTAGATGGAGGGTTGTTAACTCACCTAGCAAACAGAAGTTTTATAAAACATAAATGTCTGCACAGGGAGATATTGTGTGGGCCATTTTGTCCCCAAAGGACCCTGGAAAGACTTAGGACTGAGAGGCCCCATGTAATCAAGAAGGCAGGGCTGAGGCATGGATCTGTAATGGGAGAATGGTTTAAAATCTGAATGGGACAGGTAAACTCCTCTCCCCAATCCCAAGCACCCAGGATCTCCAACTTCCACCCACACTACCATGGGAAAACCAAGGCTTATTATCAGGGAAATTTAATCAGAAAGGCTCTGGACTCAGGAGCATCAGACACAGCAGAGGACAGAGGAAGGCACAGATTTTAAAATAGAGTAAGTTCAGTGTCTGTGTACATCCTGACCAACGAAACTTCTAGCTAAAATTCCTCAAGACCTGACAGTCAAGCTCACAAGGACAAGGACACAAGTTTCACTGTGCACATAGAGCTACACTCTTAAATATAATTTATACATAAACAAAATAAATGCATTATTGTATATAAAAAATGTTAGAGAAAACCCTTTAATATGAAATAGACTAAAATAAACAAACTAAAAAAGGAACTTGGAAAAAAGAGAGATTATTCAGAAAACAGACAAAAATTTTAAAAAAGAGCTGAGGGATAACCCTGTATTTATAAAACAAGAACAGAATGCTATAAAAAGAAAAGAACCATCATAGGTTAAGGAACAACTCCTAGAAATTAAATAAAGATGACAAAAACCCAAATAAAGATATAGATAAGATAAAAATGTTCATAAAAGGAGTTAGAGACTGAATACAAGGAAACCCCTAGAAAACAGAGTGAAAGAATAAAAACAATAGATTGGAAAATACACGAAATTATAGAACAAATTCTGAAGGTCCAACATCCAACTAATAGGAGTGTCAGGAAAGGGAGAGCAAGGAAAATAAAGGGGAGGAAATTATCAAAGAAATAATACAAAAGACTTCACCAAACTGAAAGACACTAATCTCAAGTTTGAAAGGGCACTTAAGAAGCAAACAAGATTATTGGAAAAATATCCCACACCAAGGAATTTTATCATGAAATCAAAACACTAGAAATAAAGATCTTTAAGACTTAGAGAGTGAAAACTATACACACAAAGCTCCAAACTGAGAGCCAGTGTTGCATCAAAATTCTCAACAGCAATACTGGAAGCTAGACGACAATGAACCAATGCTTTCAAAATTCTGAGGGAAAATCCTTTTCAAACTAGAACATTGTATCCAGCCAAGGTATCTGTGAAGTAAGTAAAGATATTTTAAAGTATACAAGAACTCAAAAAATTTACCTCCCATACACTCTTCTTTGACTAGGTACCGGAGTATGTGCTCCATCATTGTGAGAGAGTCAGCCATCATTGCAAGAGAGTCAGCCAGGGAAGAAGACATAGAAATAGGGAATACAACATAGAAAAGCTCCAAAAGGAAAAGACTGGACAGAAGCCATGCAGTAGGCTTAGAGGACTACCAGTTCAAGTGGAAGGAGAGAAGGAAGTGGAAGGAATGCCTGATGTGTTAGAGCATTTTGAAAATATTATTGCTTCACATTTGACAGATATTTGGGGAAATAATAGCAATAAAAAAAACCCAGTGCCGTCGAGTTGATTCCGACTCATAGTGACCCTACAGGACAGAGTAGAACTGCCCCATAGAGTTTCCTGGGAGTGCCTGGTGGATTCAAACTGCCGACTTTTTTGCTAGCAGCCATAGCACTTAACCACTACGCCACCAGGGTTTCCATAACAGCAATAGGTAAATAGAAATTTAAGCAAAAGAAAAAATGAGGGAATTATTAAACGAATAATTTTAAACAAAAAGTTGTATATAAAAGAAAGCAGAATCATAGTATACTATTTGGAGCAACTGTGGGATGTATTTGTGTAATCATAATAATGCAAACACTAATATCGATTTGACAAAACATTGTGGTCGACTTGATGGCAATCGGTTTGGGTTTTGGTATAACCATATTGGGAGGATGAAGGGAAGATAATAAGTGGAAGGAGAGTGTAAGAATGCTAAGCCCTCATCAACCACAATGGAAAGGTTATAATAATGTCTATTATTGATAACAGGAGCCCTGGTTGTACAGCAGTTAAAAGCTTGGCTGCTAACCAAAAAAGGCTGGCAATTTGAATCTACCAGCAGCTCCTTGGAACCCTATAGGGCAGCTCTAACCTGTCTTTATAGGGTTGCTATGAGTTGGAATCAACTCAACAGTGACAAATTTGGTGTTTTTTTTCTTAATCTTTACTGAAGCAGACTGTCATGGATTGAATTACGTCCCCCAAAAAATCTGTGTATCAACTTGGTTAGGCCATGTGTGGTTGTCCTCCATTTTGTGATTGTAATTTCATGTTAAAAGGATTAGGGTGGAATTGTAACACCATCCTTACACAGGTCACCTCCCTGATCCAAGGTAAAGGGAGTTTCCCTGTGGTGTGGCCTGCAGAGCCTTTTATCTCTCGATAGATAAAAGCAAAGGGAAGCAAGCAGAGAGGTAGGGACCTCATACCACCAAGAAAGGGGCACCAGGAGCAAAGCTCGTCCTTTGGGCCTGAGATTCCTGCTCCTGAGAAGTTCCTCAACCAGGGGAAGATGGAGGACAAGGACCTTCCTCCAGAGCCAACAGAGAGAGAAGGCCTTCCCCTGGAGCCGACACCCTGCATTTGGACCTGTAACCTACAAGACTGAGAAAATAAATTTCTCTTTGTTAAAGCCATCCACTTGTGGTATTTCTGTTACGGCAGCACTAGATGACTGAGACACAGACTGTCACATCTTTCTCCTGCGGAGTGGCTGGTGGATTGGTTAGCAGCCGAGCACTTAACCGCTGCACCACCAGAGCCCCTTCAAGAGAGGTAACACATTAAATTAAATCTGTCAAATAACGTTTCAATTAATGAACCTATCAGATCTTATTTTGAAAATGGCGTTTTTTTTGGAGTGAAATCTGGACAGAACACGTGAAAAAAAGACAATTTCATTCATTTTCCAATCCATCCTGTCTTCTGGGACTCAGTCCTATCTTGCCCTTCCTCATCTTACTCTATAAACCAAAACCAAACCCACTGCCATCGAGTCGATTCCAACTCATAGCCAGTCTACAGGACAGGGTAGAGAGCTGCTCCAAGGGTTTCCAAGGAACAGCTGGTGGATTCGAACTGCCGACCTTTTGGTTAGCAGTCAAGCCTCTACCATTTAATCCATACCTAGATCTTCAACTACTCTCAATAAACCAGTAACTTCCAAATTCTAACTCCAACTCAGACCTAGAATCCAGTCTGATCTTTGTCACAAACTGGAGCGTGAACTTGAGGGAGTCACTTGTCTTCTTTGGCCCTCAGTTTCTCATCTATAAAATGAAGTCCTCCTGCAGGTGGGAGCAGAGACAACAGACACATTTGTGTGGGCGAAGTTGTGGGAGTGCCCCTTCTGAAATGTTGATCTGGGTGGGAGGGGGCTCATACAGCTTTCATACTGACCTTCTGGGCTAAGCATATGTATCCAGGCACTCTAGAACCTCTATTTCCTAATTTCCCCCACTGACTTATGTCCTGGGAGCGTTTGAAACTGCTGCCCTCTACTGCACAGAAATAACCCTAGCCGGGAAGGCTTCGGAGGCCTCCAGTAATAAGGTCCAGCCAGGACCAGGCCCCCTGGAAGGCCGCTGACTCACAGGAACTAGCCTATAATGCATTAGAAAATAAGTTAGAAATCAAATCATAAAAACCTGCTTAAACTAGTACAAGCTGCCCCAGGGCTTCAGGTACTCATCATTACCCTCTAGGCCCACTCACAGCAGGGCAGATTTGAACAGGATAAGCATGGGCCCAAGGGCTGCTCCCACACATTCCAGAAGACAGCAGGCACCTCCAGGAAGAGTCTCCCAGAGTGTGAGTGTTGGATTACCAGAGAACTTTGGATACAAAGATTGAAAGGTGGGATAAAAATAGCCTTGTACTATATGAAGAACAGGGCATCAGAATTGGAGGAAGACTCATTAACAACCTGCCTTATGCAGATAACACAACCTTGCTTGCTGAAAGTGAAGAGGAATTGAAGCGCTTACTGACGAAGATCAAAGACCACAGCCTTCAGTATGGATTACGCTTCAACACAAAGAAAACAGAAGTCCTCACAACTGGACCAATAAGCAACATCATGATAAACAGAGAAAAGACTGAAGTTGTCAAGGATTTCATTTTACTTGGATCCACAATCAACAGCCATGGAAGCAGCAGTCAAGAAATAAAAAGATGCATCGCATTGGGCAAATCTGCAAAGTACCTCTTTAAAGTGTTGAAAAGCAAAGATTTCACCTTGAAAATTAAGGTGTGCCTGACCCAAACCATGGTATTCTCAATTGCGTCATATGCATGTGAAAGCTGGACAACGAATAAGGAAGATCGGAGAATTGATGCCTTTGAATTGTGGCATTGGCAAAGAATATTGAGTATACCATAGACTGCCAAAAGAACGAACAAATCCGTCCTGGAAGAAGTGCAAGCGGAATGCTCCTTAGAAGCAAAGATGCCGAGACCGCGTCTTACATACTTTGGACATGTCGTCAGGACGGATCAGTCCCTGGAGAAGGACATCATGCTTGCCAAAGTAGAGGGTCAGTGGAATACAGGAAGACCCTCAATGAGGTGGATTGACACAGTGGCTGCAACAGTGAGCTCAGGCATAGCAGCAATTGTGGGGATGGCGCAGGACCAGGCAGTGTTTCGTTCTGTTGTGCATGGGGTCGCTATGAGTCGGAACCCACTTGTTGGCACCTAACAACAACAACAATACATGTTAGTCCAAAGAGTACTATAGGCCTTTAACTGAATAACCACTTGGACATTCTGTCTCTTGGACTGAGGATAAGCCAGTAAGCAAAGCAGTTAGCCTTGCAAGTTTGTTCTCTGCAAGAGTAGGCCTTTCTGCTTCCACCTGCAGCCCAAGGCACACATTGTAGGTTGAGGTTTTTTCTTCTCCTTCCCAGACACGATGTGGTTTCCCCACAGCTGAATAAATGGGGTTGAATAGAATTCCGTGCCCTCAAGCCCTTTTCTCTGCTGACACCGTCTCACCAGTGCCAAGCTCAACCTGTCAAGTGCACTGCCCCTCAGTATATCTTTTATGGGTGGTAGACGTTGGCTGAGAATGTAATAAAGGGAGTGCAAAGAATTTGAGAAAAACTTTTCCACAGAAACAGTTAATTGTTAGGTGCCACTTGGATGTTGAGTTGATTTCAACTCATAGTCACCCTGTGTGTTACAGAGTAGAACTGCTCCATTGGGTTTTCTAGGCTGTAATCTTCACAGAAGCAGATTGCCAGGTCTTTTCTTCTGCAGCATGGCTAAATGGGTTCAAGCCTCCAATCTTTTAGTTAGCGGCTGAGTACTTAACCATTGTACCACTAGGCCTCCTTACAGAAATAATTGTTGTTGTTTTGCACTGTTGAGTCGATTTTGATTCATAGTGACCCTATACGACAGAGAAGAACTGCCCTATAGGGTTTCCAAGGAGCAGCTGGTGGATTCAAACTGCCGACCTTTTGGTTAGCAGCTGTAGCTCTTAACCATTGTGCCACCAGGGTTCACCCTCACCTGAATAGAGCTCTGTTCTTCTCTCAGGCTTTGATTATTCCCAGAACTGCTCTTTGCTGTTGCCTGCAGCTACACACACTTTCCTATAAATGAAGAGGAAGTGAAGCCTAGGCCCAAGAACAATAATTGGTTTGGCGTTGATTTTGCATAATCTTGTTGTGATTCCCCTTATTTCACACTAAGTTAAGCGTGTCCTTGGAGACACCCATCTAGCCCTGCTCATCATCTGATCCTGTCTCTTGTGCTTATGACCCTTCCTCCTTTGAGACTGCAGACCGACCAATCTCTTACCACGCTGCCTTTCACTCCAACTGCTAATCGTGAAGTTCACTGAAAACAACTGCTCTTCCCTCATTGTAGTTCTTAGCCATTCCTCCTCGACTCTCATAATTGAAGAATTGCAAAAACAACTGCTTCATCTCTTTACTCTTTCAAAAGCTGTAGTTGGTGCATTCAGCCCTTCCAGAACGTTGTTGGAATTAGGGGGTGTGGCAGGAAGCAGCATAGTTTAGTAATTAAAAGCAGGGGTTTTAAGAGTCAGAGGACTTGGATTTTTATCCCTATTCTACCATCTGAAAAAAAAGTTGCCATTGAGTCAGTTCTGACTCATGGTGACCCCACATGTGTCAGAGTAGAGCTGTGTTTCATAGGGTTTTCAATAGCTTATTTTTCAGAAGTAGATCTTTTGAGGCACCTCTGGGTGGGCTCGAACCTCTAACTTTTCTATTAGCAGCTAAGCTTCTTAACTGTTTGTATCACCCAGGGACTCCACTCTGCAATATATTGATTATGAAATATTAAATAAGTTATTTAAACTTTTCCTTTGATGAATGAATCATTTTAAAATGTATTTAAAACTTCAAAGTGAATGGGGAAATAAGTTATCTCTTTTTTTTCCTTTTTAATTGAGGTATAACTTCAAAGAGTAAAATGAACAAATCTTAAGTGTTCAGCCCAATGAATTATTTTTTTCTTTCATGGGAATAGTTACCCCAAGGATTTTTTTTTTGGTGGGGGGGGATGGATTTTCTTTATTGTACTTTAGATGAAGGTTTACAGAACAAAGAAGTTTCTCATTAAACAATTAATACACATACTATTTTCTGACATTGATTGCCAAGCCCACTACATGTCAACACTCCCCTCTCTCGACCCTGTCTCCTCTTGCCTTCTTGTCCTTGCCCCTGGGCTGGTGTGCCCCTTTAGTCTCATTTTGTTTTATGGGCCTGTCTAATCTTTGGCTGAATGGTAAACCTCAGGAGTGACTTCAGTACTGAGCTATAAGGGTATCTGGGGGCCATACTCTCCTCTCCAGGTTTCTCCAGTGTCTGTCAGACCAACCAGGCTGGTCTATGTGAGATAGAATTTCATTCTACATTTTTCTCCAGTTCTGCCCAGGACCCTCTATTGTGATCTCTGTCAGAGCACTCAGTGGTAGCTGGGCACCATCTAGGTGTGCTGGGCTCAGTCTCGTGGTGACTGGTAGTTGTGGTCCATTAGTCCTTTGGACTAATGTTTTCCATGTGTCTTTGGTTTTCTTCTTTCTCCCTTGTTCCAGATGGGGTGAGACCAGTGAAGTATCTTAGATGGCCGCTTACAAGCTTTTAAGATCCCAGAAGCTACACACCAAAGTAGAATGTAGAACATTTTTCTTTACAAACTATATTGTGCCAATTGAGCTAGATGTTCCCCGAGACCGTGGTCCCCACAGCCCTCAGTCCATTAATTTATTCCCTCAGGGTGTTTGGATATGTCTGTGGAGCCTCCATGACCTTCCCTTGGACAAGTTGTGCTGGCTTTCCCAGTATTGTGTACTGTCTTACCCTTCGCCAAAGTTACCACTTATCTATTGTCCATTTAGTGTTTTTCTATCCCCATCCCTCCCCTCCCTCATCAAAGATTGTTTCTTTTTGTATGTAAACATTTTCATGAGTTTTTATAGTAGTGGCCTCATATAATATTTGACCTTTTGTGATTGACTTATTTCACTCAGCATAATGCCCTCCAGATTCATCCATGGTGTGAGATGCTTCACAGGTTCATCTTTGTTCTTTATCATTGCGTAGTATTCCATCATGTGTATGTACCATAGTTTGTTTATCCATTCATCTGTTGATGGGCATCTAGGTTGTTTTCATCTTGTTGCTATTGTGAACAACGCTTCAATGAACATGGGTGTATATATGTCTATTCATGTGATGGCTCTTATTTCTCTAAGATATATTTCTAGGAGTGGGATTGCTGAATCCTGTGGTATTTCTATACCTAGCTTTCTAAGGATGTGTCATATCATTTTCCAAAATGGTTGTACCATTTTGCATTCCCACCAGCAGTGCACAAGTGTACCAATCTCCCTGCAGCCTCTCCAACATTTGTTATTTTCTGTCTTTGATTCGTGCCAGTAGTGCCAGGGTGAGATGGTATCTCATCATGGTTTTGATATGCATTTCTCTAATGGCTAGTGATTGCCACCATTTCTTCATGTATCCATTAGCCATTTGAATATGTTCTTCGGTTGTCTATTCATATCCTTTACCCATTTTTTAATTGGATTATTTGTCTTTTTGTTGTTGAAGTGTTGGGTTTTCCTATAGATTTTAGAGATTAGGCCTTCGTCGACTTGTCATATCCCAAATTTTTTTCCCAGTCTGTAGGTTCTCTTTTTGCTCTTTTGGTGAAGTCTTTTGATAAGCATAAGTGTTTAATTTTTAGAAGATCCCAGTTACCTAGTGTTTTGGGCTGGGTTCTCTAGGGAAGCAAAACCAGTAAAGCAAATAAATATACAGAGATTTATATCAAGGAAACAGCAAATGCGATTGTAGGGGTTGGAAAGTCCCAAGTCCTTGGATTAGGATAGAAATCTTTCCTAATTCACAGAGCTGCAGAAGCTGGTGAACCCAAGATGAGCAGGTCAGAGAGCAGAGCTCCTGCTCACAGGCTGTGGCAGTCGAGGAATCCCTGAGGTCTGCAGGTAAGACCACAAGATTTCTCTTGAGTCAAGTAGCTGCACAAGCTGGTGAACCCAAGTTAGGCAGATTGGGGAGCAGGACTCTTGCTCACAGGCCGTGAAGATTGGCGAATCCTAACAAGGACAGGTAAGCTGCTAGCTCAAGTCCCAAGAACCAGAGGTCAGACAGGAGACAGCTGCTGGATCCAGAATAAGCCAACAACTTTTGCAATGCAAGCAGCAAAGAAGTAGGTGGCAGAGGCACAGAGATGAATGCTGAGGGGGCAGTGAGCCTCCATGGGCCCCACCCACACAAGTACTATTCAGCAGATTCCATCATGGGGGTGATCACATATCAAATTCCAACAGGGAAGTGATCACAACATTATACAACTGCCAAAACACTGAGAATCATGGCCCAGCCAAGTTGACACAATCTTAACCATCACACCTAGCTTTTTTTTTTTTTCTAGCTCATCTTCTTGTGCTTGTGTATTGTTAGTTATAGTTTGTATCCTGTTAATGCCAAGTATTAGGGCTTCTCACGTTGACCCTATTTTTTCTTCTATGACCTTTATAGTTTTTGGCTTTATGTTTAGGTCTTTGATCCATTTTGAATTAGTTTTTGTGTATGGTGTGAGGCACGGGTCCTGTTTCATTTTTTTTTTTTTTTTTGCAGATGGACATCCCATTTTGGCAGAACTGTTCATTAAAAAGACTGTCTTTTCCTCATTTGTCGGACTTTGGGCCTTTGTCGAAGATCAGGTGACCGTAGGTGGATGGATTTACATCTGAGTTCTCAATTCTGTTCTGTTGGTCAGTGTGTCCATTGTTGTACCAGTACCAGGCTGTTACGACTACCATAGCTGTATAGTAGATTCTGAGGTCAGATAGTGCGAGTCCTCCTACTTTATTCTTTAAAAAATGCCCTTGGTGTTTGGAATGGGATCACATTGTATTTGTAGATTGCTTTGGGTAGAATTGACATTTTCACAATGTTGAGTCTACCTATCCATGAGTATGGTATGTTTTTCCATTTATGTAGATCTCATTTGGTTTCTCATATTAGTGTTTTGTAGTTTGCTTTGTATACGTCTTTTACATCTCTGATTAGATTCCTAAGTATTTTATTTTTTTTAGGGGCTATTATAAATGGGGAAACCCTGGTGGCATAGTGGTTAAGTGCTACAGCTGCTAACCAAGAAGTTGGCGGTTCGAGTCTACCAGGCACTCCTTGGAAGCTCAATGGGGCAGTTCTACTCTGTCCTATAGGGTCTCTATGAGTCAGAATCAACTCGACGGCAGTGGGGATTTTTTTAATTATTATTATAAATGGTATTGTCCTAATTTCCTTTATTGGTGTATAAGAATCCAAATGATTTTTGTATGTTTATCTTGTGTCTTGCTCCTCTGCTGAATCTTTCTATTAGTTCCAGTAGTTTTCTCATGGAGTCTTTTGGGTTTTCTATGTATAGTATCATAAAAAAAAAAAAAATTATATCATCCACAAATGGGAACAGTTTTACTTCTTCATTACCAATTTGGATGCCCTTTATTTCTTTTTCTTGCTTTATTGGTCTTCCTAGGACTTCCTGCACAATGTTAAGTAGGAGAGATGATAAAGGGCATCCTTGACTTCTTCCTGTTCTCATGAGGAATGATTTCAGCCTTTCTCCATTAAGATGATGTTGGCTGTTGGTTTTGTATAGATGCCCTATATTATGTTGAGAAGTTTCCCTTCTGTACCTATTTTATTGAGAGTTTTTATCAGGAATGGGGTGTTGGACTTTGTTGAATGCCTTTTCTGCATCAATTGAGATGATCATGTGATTCTTTTATTTATGTGGTGGATTACTTTGACTGATTTTCTGATGTTGAACCATCTTCGCATACCTGATGGGAGTTCCACTTGGTCATGGTGTATTATTTTTTTGATATGATGCTGAATTCTATTGGCTATAATTTTGTTGAGAATTTTTGCATCTAAATTCACGAAAGATATTGGTCTGTAATTTTCTTTTTTTGTGGTGTCTTTGCCTGGTTTTGGTATCAGGGTTATGCTGGCTTCATAGAATGAATTTGGAAGTATCCCTTCCTTTTCCGTGTTCTGAAATAGTTTGAGCGATACTGGTATAACCTTTTCTCTGAATGTTTGGTAGAATTCTCCAGTGAAGCCATCTGGGCCAGGGCTTTTTTTTTAGTTGAATTTTTTTATTATCTTTTCAGTCTCTTGTTATGGGTCTGTTCAAATTTTCAACTTCAGTTTGTGTTAATTTGAGTAGATAGTCTGTTTCTAAAAATTTGTCCATTTTCCCTAGGTTTTCAGATTTGTTGGGGTATAGTTTTTCACAGTACTCTGTTATGATTGTTTCCCCTCTGTATGTGACTTTTCGTTTTTCTCGTGCTGCTCTCAGGTTTCTTTCTTTCTCTTTGGTTTTAGAGAATGTGATTATGATATATCTTGGTGTTTTTCTTTTGAGGTCTATCCTATATGGGGTTCATTGAGCTTCTTGGATAGTCGGCTTTTCATCTTTCATGATATTAGGGAAGTTTTCTGTCAACAATTCTTCAGTGATCCTGTCTGTGTTTTCCATTTTCTCCCCCTGTTCTGGAACTCCGATCACACGCAAATTTTTGCTTTTGATTTTATTCTATCTCTTTCTCAGATTTTCTTCATTCTTTTATCCTATTTTTCCTCAAACTAAGTGGTATCCAAAGATTTGTCTTCCATTTTGATAATTCTGTCTTCCATTACTTCAAATTTGCTCCTAAAACCTTCTATTGCACTGTCCATTTCTGACATCTTGATGTTTATCTTTTGGATTTCTAATTGCTGCTTTTGTATGATTTCTAGTTGTTGATTTATTTTGATGTTTTGTTCCTGTATTATTTTTCTGATATCTTCCATTGTTTTGTCTTTTCCATGATTTTGTCTGTTTTTTCATGATTTTGCCTATTTTTCCTTTTGTTTGCATTTTCCTTCATCTGTTGCAGAACCCTGAAAATTAGAGTTCTGAATTTCGCATCAGGTAGTTCCAGTGCCTTTTCTTCTAGCAGGACATCATCTGGTGTTTTATTTTGGTTGCTTTCTGGAGCCATCCTTTTCTTTTTCTTTTTTTTTTTTTTTTCCTTTATGTTTTGATATTATCTACTGTCCCTGGAACATTTGGAAATTATTTTCTTCCTTTATGGATTGTAGATTTGATTGTTTCACCCTGCTTTTTTGTTTTATTTGGTTATGTCTGGGCAGACGGGCTTGGTATGTTTTGTTTCTTGCGAGCCTGTGAGCACAATTCTTCTCACCACCTTGTTCAAGTGGGTAGGGCTGGCCACTCAGCTATGGCTCAGCAGGCCAGGTCCAGCGAGGGTGGAGAGGTGGGAATGGGTAGTTTGCAGTGCAAACTGGGGACCATGGGGTGGGGTTAGAGGGTAGTGCAGGGCAGGGTCCGGGCAAGTGCACCAATACTGCTCAGTGGTGTAGCACTTGGTGCACAGTGCAGATAAGCAGGAGGTAAAGGAGAGGATGTGATGTGCAGAGCTAAGTGAGTAGGTGAAAGAAGAGAGAGAAACAAAGACAAAAAAAGAAAAAATGAGGTAAAAAATAAAAAAAAGAAGAAAGTAAATAAAATGGCAGTGCAGTAGGATTCAGCGTGTGAGGGTGGGGCGAACACGGTGAGGCTGTGTGCTGGTGGCTCTCTAGCTGAGCAGTGCGGCCCCGCCTGTCAAGACGCAGTGTGAGTTAAACACAGGGCTAACTGTGCAGCAGAAATGATAGAGGGGAAATAGGAGAAGAAACCAACATCAAACAAATAAAAATAACAAGAAAAAAATATATGCTGGTGGGTGTGCTGGCCATTGGGGGAAGGGTAGAATTGGGGTGGTAATGAGCCAATGTCTCTCTCTCTGGGTGGCACAGCATGGCCTGTCAGGAAGGGGTAGAGACAGTACAGGGCCTAAGTGTGAGGGAGAAGGAAAAGAGGAGTGGGAAAGATAAAGGAAAATATAAAATACAGCACTGAGGGTGCTGCCTGTGGGGGCAGCACAGACCAGCAGAGATCATGTACCAGAGGCTTTCCAGCCGAGCGGTACAGTACAGCCTACCAAAAAGATGGGGGCAGTGCTCAGGGCTGGGTGGATGGGAGAGAGGAAAGAAGGAAGGGAGACAGAGAGGAGAAACAATAACAACAACAACAGAAACAGAAAAAGAAGGTCAAAAAACAAACAATAAGTAAATAAATAAAATGGCACTGAGGGAGCTGGTCAGTGATGGCTGTGCAGACCTGGGGAGGCCGCAACTCTCCAACCATGTTGTGCAGCACAGCCCCTCCACAAGGGGAAGGGGTGGTGCACAAGGTTTGGTGGGTGGGAGAAAGGAGAGAGAGAGAGAAAGGAGAAAAAAAGAACAAAGCAAACAAGCCAAAATATGACAGCCTGTCAAGAAGTGGGGGGGATGGCACACAGGGCTAGCTGGACAGAAGAAAGAGTAGGAAGGAAGGGAAAAAGAGAAAAGCAACCAAAAAAGCAAAAACAAACAGACAAACCACAAAAAAAAGAAAAAAAGCAACCGAACCAATCACAGCCTGTCAAAAAGAGGACTGAATGGCACACAAGGCTAGAGAAGCAACAACAACAAAAAAAAAAGCAAACAAACAAAAAAAAATGGGGCTGCAAGGGCCGGCCAGTAGGGGCAGAGCAGACTCTGGTGGCAGTGAGCTAGTGTCACTCCGGCCGAGCAACTGTGGCCCATTGGCAAGTAGCGGAGGCCTCATAGAGGTAAGAAGGATGTGGGGTGAGAAAGTGTGTAATACTGGTTATTGGGTGCTCTGTCTCCTGCTGGGAGCTCCGTGAAGTTGCCTTCCTGTACTCCCTGTCTGAGTTCTTTGGCAGCTGAATCCCAATCCAGCCATGTTAGCTGGTATGGGACCTCCATTTCATAGCTCTCCTCATTCTCTGACAGTTTCTTTCTCTATTTGGTGCTTTATCAAGTTCTTTATTCTTCATTTGGTACTTAGGGTTCCAGGATTGACGTTTGTATCTACTTTACTTAGCTTTTTGGGTCTTTGTTGTATGGGACAACATGGTGCTTCTGTCTATAGCACCATGTTGACTCTGTCTCTCCCAAGACTGTCCTAATGAATTTTTACAAACGTACATGCATCTATAGCCATCACTCTTCACAAAATATAGAATATTTCTAGCACTCAGCAGGCTCCCCTGTGACCCTAACTCAATAGATATCACCACCACCACAATAGGAAATTACTATTCTGAGTCTCACCATACATTAGTTTTGCTAGTTCTGGATCACCATATGTATATGGAATACCAAACCAACCAAACCTCCTGCCGTCGAGTCAATTCCAACTCATACCGACCCTATAGGACAGGGTAGAACTGCCCCATAGAGTTTCCAAGGAGCACCTGGTGGATTTGAACTGCCGACCTCTTGGTTAGCAGCTGTAGCACTTAACCACTATGTCACCACCAGGGTTTCCATGTATATGGAATAGTATAATATAAATTCTTTTGTGTCTGGCTTCTTTCACCCAACATTATTGCCAGAGTATGCTAAGTTTATGTTTAACTTTTTAAGAAACTCCCAAGCTATTTTCCAACATGACTGTACCATTTTATGCTTGGCTGTGGCACAAGCAACATAAGAGGGTTCCACATCCTTGCCAATCTTTGGTCTGGTTAGTCTTTGATTCTACATATTCTAAGAGATGTGTTTTGCTACCTCATCATCATGGTTTTAGTCTGTATTTCCCTAACGACTAATGACGTTTAGTATCTTTACATGTGATTATTTGCTATCAGTATATCTTCTTTAGTGAAGTGTCTGTTCAAATATTTTCCCCATTTTTTTGGTTGATATTGTTTAATTTCTTTTTTAAAAATTTTATTGTGGTGACAATATACATAACAAAACACATACCATCTCAACAATTTCTACATATACAATTTAGTCACATTGATTTCATTCTTCCAGTTGTGCAACCATTCTTGCTATTCTTTTCCAAATCATTACTCCACCATTAAAGTGAAACCAAAGTCTCCTAAGTAAAAACTCCCCTTTTCCCTCTCGCTCCCACCCCTGTTAATCACTAATAATCTTTAGTTTCTGTCAGGCTGGATTCTCTAGAGAAGCAAAACCAGTGAAGTGTACCTATACATATGCAGACAGAGATTTGTATCAAGGAAATGGCTCACACGGTTGTAGAAGCTAAAAAGTCCCAAGTCCATGGGTCAGACTGGAGGTTTCTGCTGATTCACATAGCCACAGATGCTGATGAACTCAGGAACATCAGGTCAGATGGCAGGCATAGGGCTCACAGGCTGCAGAGTGCAACAAATCCCAAGATCTGCAGGTAAGTCCCAAGAACTGGAGGTCAGATGACTATCCAAATGCAGGATGCAGAGTGGACAAAAGCCAGCAAGCTTTGCCAAAAAGCCCACATATGTTGGATGTAAGCCACATCCCCAAGGAAACCCCCTTTCAACTGATTGACTGCTCATAGCAGATCTCATCATGGAGATGATTACATTATATCACATCTCATTATGGAGGTGATTACATCATTACATAGCTGCCACAAACATCATAACTGCCAAACCACTGAGAATCATGGCCCAGCCAAACTGATACACAACCTTAACCATCACAGTCCACCCCTTGTCAACTTGACATCCATACACATCTCCCTAGACCATACACAATCTCTAAATAAAGGTAATCATAAAGTCTTACTTGTGCCTAACATGCTACAACTAATACACATATTACTGAAAATGCACTAGCCCTGTTTACATCTTATATAAGAAAAAAATATATTTGATGCACACATACAAGGAAGAAATACTCATAGAACAATTACTGTAAGTGTTAAGGTTGTGTGTCAACTTGGCTGGGCCATGATTCTCAGTGATTTGATAGTTGTATGATGTTGTGATCACTTCCATAATGAGATTTGATATTACGTGATCACCTCCATGATGGGATCTTCTGTGAGTAGCCAATCAGTTGAAAGGGAGCTTCCTTAGGTGTGTGGTCTGCATTGAATACAAGTGGATATTCTGGAAAGGCTTGTGGGCTTTTGCTCATTCTGGATCCTACAGCTGGCTCCTGTTCATTTGATCCCTGGTTCTTGGGACTTGAGCTAGCAGCTTACCTGTGATCTTGCCTGCCAATCTTTGGGATTTGTTGATCTTCACAGCCTATGAACAAGAGCCCTGCTCTCCAACCTACTGATCTTGGGTTCACCAGCCTTTGTGGCTACATGCATCAGAAGAAGCCTCTATCCTGACCCACGGACTTGGGACATTCCAGCTTCTACAAGCATGTGAGCCATTTCCTTGATATAAATCTCTCTCTATATATATATTTATACACTTCACTGGTTTTGCATCTCTAGAGAATCCACCATAAAACATTTTCTACCGAGAGTGGTTCTAGGGAAACAAAATTGTAAGTATGAATTTTCTAGATTGATTCTCAAGCCTAGTTAGTCTTAAAGGTGTTGATGACTCTGCTTCCAGTAGTAAAGAGAGCACTGCTAATCCATGGTGTGAGGTAGCAATTCAAACACACAAAATATCACCACCAACAGATCAGGTATTTGTGAAAGGCAAGGCTCTGGGTAATTGCATGTGTGATACCTTTCTACAATTTTGTCAGAATGAGAAGTACAAGGAAGCTGGTTGGTTGATCCTACTTTTGCTACACAAACTGGTGAAAGAAAGAGATGCACTCAGGGCTTCAGAGTCAAAGCTCAAGTACCACATAAATGACCTCAAAATTTCCACTTACGCTGTAAAAGAAAGACTCATTTCTTGTAGTAACAGAGCTGATAGTGCCAAAAACCAAACCCAGAGTCTTATTGTAAGAGTGACTGAATTACAACACCAACTCAACTGCCAACCTCAAGAGTGTCTGAAGTGAGGGCATTGGTTGATTGGGAAGAAATGGGATCCTGAAACTTGGGATAGGGACATATGGGCAGATAATCAGAAAGCTGGAGACAGTGAGCCCCTAAATTCTGTTGAATCATTCCCACCAACACAACCTGTCCTGTCACTCCCTTCTGAAGCAATTACTCCATGTAAAACTCCCAATAAAACCATTAGCCCCTCCATTCCCATCTAATGAGATTAGCCCAGCTGCCTCTAAAGAGCCCTGGTCTGAGTTATTGCCTGGGGCATCACCTGAGTCAGAAGATTTACAAAACAGTGCTGAATGTTCTAAAAACTCTTCTCCACTGCCAATTTTGGCTTCTAGACCTATAAAAGACCTATACCTAGACTTAAGTCCCAGCAAGCCCCAAAAGGTGAAGTACAAAGTGAAGTACAGGAGGAGGTACGCTATGCTCCAAAAGAATTGACTTTTCTAATATGTACAAACAGAAACCTGGGGAGTATGTGTGGCAATGGCTATTAGTGGTGTGGGATAATGGTGCAAGGAACATAAAGGTGGATCAGTCTGAGTTTATTGATATGGGTCCAGTAAGCACAGATTCTGCATTCAGTGTTTCAACTCAAGAAGTTAGGAAAGGATCTAAGTTTATTCGGTTAGGTTGCTGAAGCATGGAATTACATGGTGGCCTGTACTAAATCAAGTTGAAGTACCAGACCTGCCTTTGAATACTGTGGAAAAATGTATCCAAAGGCTTAGGAAAATTGGCATGCTGGAATGGGTTTATCAGGTTAGGCTCACAGACCCACACACGGAGTGTCCAGAGGACACGCCTTTTGCCACAACGGTGAGGAACAAATTTGATAAAGGGAGCCCCAGTATCCTTGAACACTGCTGTGATTGTTATTTTATGTAAATCAGATTTGACTGTGGGAATTGCCCTAACTGAATTAAGACACCTAACTACAATGGCGCTGATTAGACTCAGGTAGTAGAGGCCAATTGGCTGCACTCAATAGACAAAGACAAGGTGGACAGTTAAAGTAATGGACAGCAAAGTCAAAGCAGTAATCAGAATAGTCTGATTCATATGGACTCATAGTGCTGGCTACTTACTCAGGGTGTCCCTAGGAGTGAAATAGATAGGAAATCTACTAAATATTTACTTGATCTGTACAAACAGATGAATTCTAGGTCAGGTAAACAGCAGTTTAACTTGAATCACCGGAATAAAGAGGTCATGGTTCCTTAATCAATTCCCAGACTTGAGCAAGTTTAAAGACCCACAACCCCTTGAAAGAAGGGGAAGCTGAGTCCCCTTGAGGAAGGACTCCAATACACTGCCAAAAACTTACACTGTTAATCTTTCTCCCGGCCTTCACCAAGGGGATCTAAGGCCTTTTACAAGAGTGCCTGTTCATTGGGGAAAAGGAAATAATCAGAATTTTGGGGGATGTCTTAGTCATCTAGTGCTGCTATAACAGAAATGCCACAAGTGGATGGCTTTAACAAAGAGAAATTTATTCTCTCACAGTCTAATAGGCTATAAGTCCAAGTTCAGGGCAACAGCTCTAGAGGAAGCCTTTCTCTGTCAGCTCTGGAGGTAGGTCCTTGTCGTCAATCTTCCCCTGGACTAAGAGCTTCTCTGTGCAGGAACTCGAAGGACACTCTGTGCTCCCGGCACTGCTTTCTTGGTGGTATGAGGTTCCCATGTCTCTCTGCTCACTTTTTTATATCTCAAAAGAGATTGGCTTAAGATACCATCTAATCTTGTAGATCTCATCAGTATCGCTGCCACTAATCCATCTCGTTACATCATAGTGATAGGAGTTACAACATGTACGGAAATCATATCACATGACAAAATGGTAGACAATCATACAATATTGAGAATCATGACCTAGCCAAGGTGGCAGATATTATTGGGGGCACAATTCAATCCATGACAGGGGATTGTTGGATACTGGCTCTGAACTGACACTAATTCTATGAGACCCAAAATGTCACTGTGGCCCACCAGTCAGAGTGGGGACATATGGAGGTCAGGTTATTAATTGAGTCTTAGCTCATGTCCATCTCATACTAGGTCCACTGGGTCCCCAAACCCATCCCGTAGTGATTTCCCCAGTTCCAGAATACGTAATTGGAATAGATATACTCAGCAATTAGCAGAACCCCAACATTGGATCTCTAACAAATGGTGTAAGGGCTATTATGGTAGGAAAAGCCAAGTGGAAGCCATTTGAAGTGCCCCTAATTAGGAAAATAGTAAACCACAAACAATAGCACATACCTAGAGGATTGCAGAGATTACTGCCACCGTCAAGAACTCGAAGGATGCAGGGGTGATGATTCCCACCACATGCCCATTCAATTCACCTATTTGACCTGTGCAAAAAACAGATGGGTCTTGCAAAAATGGCAGTAGATTATCGAAAACTTAACCAGGTGGTGACTCCAATTGCAGCTGCTTTTCCAGATGTAGTCTCATTGCTTAAGGAAATTAATACATCCCCTGGTACCTGGTATGTAGCTACTGACCTGGCTAATTCCTTTTTCTCCATACCTGTTCTGAAGGAACATCAGAAGCAGTTTGCTTTCAGCTGGCAAGGTCAGCAATACACCTTCAGTTGCCTACCTTGAGGCTGCATCAACTGTCCAGCCCTATGTCACAATTTAATCTGCAGGGAACTTGATCACCTTTCCCTTCCACAAGATGTAATACTGGTCCATTACATTGATGACATTTTGCTGATTATATCTAATAAGAAAGAAGTGAAAATGACTCTGGACTTGTTGTTAAAACATTTGAGTGCTAGATGGTAAGAAATTAATCCCACAAAAATTCAGGTGTCTTCCACATCAGTGAAATTTCCAGGGGTCCAGTGGTATGGGGCATGTCAAGATAGTCCTTCAAAAGTGAAGCATAAGTTCTTACATCTGGCCCCTTGCACAATTAAAAGGGAAGCACAACACCTAATGGGCCTGTATGGATTTTGGAGGCAACATATTTCTCATTTGGGTGTGCTATTCCAGCCTGCTAGTTTTGAATGGGGCCCAGACCAAGGAAAAGTTCTGCAATAGGTTCAGGCTGTTGTGCAAAAAAAGAAAATTACAGACCAATATCCATCATGAACATAGATGCAAAAATCCTCAACAAAATTCTAGCCAATAGAATTCAACAACATATCGAAAAAATAATTCACCATGACCAAGCGGGATTCATAACAGGTAGGCAGGGATGATTCAACATCTAAAAAAAAAAAAAAAAATCAATGTAATCCATCACATAAATAAAACAAGACAGAAACCACATGATCTTGTCAATAGATGCAGAAAAGACATTTGACAAAGTCCAACACCCATTCATGACAAAAACTCTCAGCAAAATAGGACTAGAAGCAAAATCCCTCAACATCATGAAGGGCATTTATACAAAGCCAACAGCCAACATCATCCTAAATGGAGTTTGAAAGCATTACCCTTGGGAATGGGAACTAGACAAAGATGCCTTTTATCACCACTCTTATTCAACACTGTGCTGGGAGTCCTAGCCAGAGAAATTAGGCTAGAAAAAGAAATAAAGGGCATCTAAATTGGTAAGGAAGAAGTATCCCTATTTGCAGATGATATGCTCTTATACACAGAAAATCCCAAAGAATCCATGAGAAAACTACTGGAATAGAAGATTTTCACAAAGTATCAGGATGCAAGATAGACATACAAAAATCACTTGGATTCCTCTATACCAACGAAGAGAACTTTGAAGAGGAAATCACCAAATCAGTACCATTTACAATAGCCCCTAAAAAGACAAAATACTTAGGAAAAAATCTAACCAGAGACATAAAAGACCTATACAAAGAAAACTACAAGGCCCTACTGCAAGAAACCAAAAGAGACCTAAATAAGTGGGAAAACATACCTTGATCATGGATAAGAAAACTCAACATTGTGAAAATGTCAAGTCTACTCAAAGTGATCTACAGACACAGTGAAATCCTGATTCAAATTCTAAGGACATTTTTATACGAGATGGAGAAGCAAATAACCAACTTCATATGGAAAGAGAAGACTCCCTGGATAAATAAAGCATTACTGAAAAAAAAGAACATGGTGGCAGGATGCACACTACCTGATTTTAGAACCGATTATACCATCATGGTAGTCAAAACAGCCTGGTACTGATACAACAACAGATACATAAACCAATGGAAAAAATTGAGAATTCAGACATAAATTCATCCACCTATGAGCAGCTGATACTTGACAAAGGCCGAAAGTCCATTAAATGGGAAGAGACAGTCTTCCCATTTGTTAATGGTGCTGGCATAACTGGATATCCATCTGCAAAAAAATGAAACAACACCCATACCTCACACCGTGCACAAAAACTAACTCAAAATGGATCAAAGACCTAATATAAAATCTAAAATGATAAAGGTCATGGAAGAAAAAATAGAGACAATTCTAGGAGCCCTAATACATGGCATAAACAGAATATAAAACATAACTAACAATGTACAAACACCAGAAGAGAAACTAGATAACTGGGAGCTCCTAAAAAATCAAACACTCTCATCAAAAGACTTCATCAAAAGAGCAAAAAGACAACCTACAGACTGGGGAAAAAATTTTGGCTACGACATATCCGATCAGGGTCTATTCTCTAAATTCTACAAGATACTGCAAAACTTCAACCACAAAAAGACAAATAACCCAATTAAAAAATGGGCAAAGGATATGAACAGACACTTCACCAAAGAAGATATCCAGGCAGCTAACAGGTACATGAGGAAAAGCTCACAATCATTAGCCGCTAGAGAAATGCAAATCAAAACTACAACGAGGTACCATCTCACCCCAACACAGCTAACAACAACAACTTTGGAAATCGGTTTGGCACTTCCTTAAAAAGCTAGATATAGAAGCACCATACGATCCAGCAATCCCACTCCTTGGAATATATCCTAGAGAAATAAGAGCTGTCACAGATATAGATATATGCACAGCCATGTTCGTTGCACCACTGTTTATAAGAGCAAAAAGATGGAAACAACCTAGGTGCCCGTCAACAGACGAATGGTTATATTCACACAATGGAATATCACTCAATGATAAAGAACAATGCATTTGCAAAACATCTCATAACACGGATGAATCTGGGAGGCATTAAACTGAGTGAAATTAGTCACAAGAGAACAAATACTGTATGAGACCACTATTATATGAACTCAAGAAAAGGTTTAAACACAGAAGAAAACATTCTTTGATGGTTACGAGGGTGGGGAGGGAGGGAGAGGGGAACTTACTAACTGTATAGTAGACAAGAATTATCTTAATTGAAGGGAAGGACAACACACAATACAGGAGAAGTCAGCACCACTGGACTAAACCAAAAGCTAAGAAGTTTCCTGAACACAACCAAACACTCTGAGTGACAGTGTAGCAGGAACAGGGGTTTGGGGACCATGGTTTTACAGGGGACATTTAGGTCAATAGGCATAACAAAGTTTATTAAGAAAATGTTCTGCACCCCATTTTGGTGAGTGGTGTCTGGGGTCTTAAAAGCTAGTGAGCAGACATCTAAGCTGCATCAATTGGTCCCAACCCAACTGGAGCAAAGGAGAATGACGAACACCAAAGACACAAGGAAGATATTAGCCCAAGAAACAAAAGGGGCCGCATGCCCAGCCACTACCAATGACCGCCCTGACAGGGAACATGACAGAGAGTCCTTGACAGTGTAGAGCTCAAATTCTGGTAAAAAGACCAAACTTAATCTTCTGGGACTGGAGGAACCCCAGAAGACATGACCCCCAGACTCTGTTAACCCAGAACTAAAATGATTCCCTAAGCCAACTCTTCAGACAAAGAATAGATTGGACTAGGAGACAAAAAATGATGCTTGTGAAGAGAATGCTTCTTAGTTCAAGTAGATAAAAAAATTACACGAGACTAAATGTGCAGCTCCTGTTTGAAGATGACATGAGACAGCAGAAAGGGATAGGAACTGGTTGACTGGACACAGGAAATCTGGGTGAAAAGGGGGAGTGTGTAGTCACATTATAGGGAGAGCAACTAGGGTCACATAACAGTGTGAGAAACTAACTTGAGCTGTAAACTTTCACCTGAAGCACAATAAAAATTAAAAAAAAAAGACACAATTACAGCACCAGTGTGGTGGCAATACCTTGCAGTGTTGGGGCAGTGTTCTCAAGGAGGCTGTATGTGCTCTAAACCAACGTCCAATATATGGTGCTGTCCCTCTCATAGCCAGGATTCATGCGTCCAGGAATCCAGGGATGGAGACGGAAGTGGCACCACTCACTATTACCCCTAGTGACCCACTCACAAGATTTTTGCTTCCTGTTCCCATAACCTCATGCTATGTAGGTCTAGAGGTTTCAGTTCCAAAAGGAGAAATGATCCCTCCTGGACGTACATCACTAATCCCTTGGAACTGGGAGCTAAGAATGCCACTTTGGGCTCCTTATGCCTCTGGATCAACAGGCAAAGAAGGGAGTTACCATACTGACTGTTGTGATTGATCCTGATTACCAAGAGGAAATCAGACTGACACCACATAATGGAAGTAAAGAAGGGTATATCTGGAATGCAGGAGATCCCTTAGGATCTCCATGCAACTGGTCACATGGTTGTAGCTAGTATTTAGAACTACCTCCTTCTGCCACCCATTCCATATTCACTTTACCCTCAGCAAGCACCTCAGCTGGTCATGGTTCTTTGCCCGGTGGGGTGATAAAAACCTTCATTCCTGAAGCGTGTGGGACATTAGTAGTCATGTCTGAATTGGGTTGCTGTAGTTTTCCATTGACTTTAATCACAGGACATGGTGGTACTAAGAGACATTGTCTTAGGCTGGGTTCTCTAGAGAAGCAAAACCAGTAAAGCATATAAATATATAGAGAGAGGGAGAAATTTATATCAAGACGATGTCTCATGAGATTGTGGAGGCTGTAATTTCCCAAGTCCACGGGTCAGGAAAGAGACTTCTGATTCATGTAGCTGCAGGGGTTGGCGAACCCAAGATTGGCAGGCTGGAGAACAGGGCTGTTGCTCACAGGCTGTGAAGATCGATGAATCCCAAGATTGGCAGGCAAGACCATGGGTAAGCTGCTAGCTTAAGTCCCAAGAACCAGAGGCCAGACGAACAGGAGCTAGCTACAGGATCCAGAATGAGCAAAAGCCCCAGAGCCCTGCCTGAACGTCTTCCGATACTCTATGCAAGCCACACACCCAAGGAAACTTCCCTTCAACTGATTGGCTGCTCACAGCAGATCCCATCATGAGGGTGATCATGTATTGAATCTCAACAAGGAAGTGATCACAACATTACACAACTGCCAAAACACTGAGAATCATGGGCCCAGCCAAGTTGACACACAGTCTTAACTATCACAGACTTCCTAGGGGATCTCCAGTATTCCAGACATACTCTTCTTTACCTTCATTATGTAATATCAATGCAATTTCCTCTTGGTAGTCAGGATCAATCACACCAGCCAATACAGTAAATCTCTTCTTTGCCTGTTGATCCAGAGGCACGAGGAGGCCAATGTGTCCGCGTGGCATTCTTCACTTCCAGTTCAATGGAATCAGTGCTGTGTCTACTAGTGGGGACATTCCTGCCTTTGGAACTAAGACCTCTAGACCCACACAGCCTAGGGTCATGGGCGCAAAAAGCAAAAATATTGCGATTGTGTCACTAAGGGTAATAGTGAGTGGCACCACTATTTCCACCCCTTGTTTCCTGGACCCATGAATCTGAACTATGGCAGAAACAGCGCCATACATTGAATATTGGTTTAGAGCATAAACAGCCTCCTGGAGAAGATTGCCCCAACCCTGCAAGGTATTGCTACCTATCTGGCACTGTAAAACCATTTCATCAGTCTATCAAGTGTGCTTCTTCAGGATGATGGGGAACATGGTAAGACCAGTGAACTGCATGAGCATGGGCCCACTGGCCCACTTCATTTGCTGCGAAGTGAGTTCCTTGATCCAAGGTGATGCTGTGTGGGATACCATGATGGTAAATCCACGGATGGTAGTTTTGGCAGAAGCATTGCATGCAGGGAAGGTATATCCACATCCAGAGTGTCTACTCCATTAAGAATAAAACGTTGCCCTTTCAATGATGGAAGTGGTCCAATGTAATCAACCTGCCACCAGGTTGCTGGCTGATCACCTCACCAGTGACTGTAGCCAAGACAGTCTTGGTAAAAGGAAGTCCATGTTGCTGATCCCATGCATAACTTCCACCCATGCCGCCATGGCCACTTCGTTCATGACCCATTGGGCATGGGAGTTGCTGGGGAAAGAGTATGAGTGGTTTCCACAGAACACATCATCCTATCCACTTGATTGTTAAAATCTGCCTCTGCTAAGGTCACCTTTTGGTGAGCATTCACATGAGACACAAATATCTTCACTTCTTTGGCCCATTCAGAGAGGTCTATCCACATACCTCTTCCTCATACCTCCTTGTCACCAATTTTCCAATCATGTTCCTTCCAAGTCCCTGACCATCCAGCCAAACCACTGGCCACAGCCCATGAATCAGTATACAATCACACATCTGACCATTTCTCCTTCCAAGCAAAGTGAACAACCAGGTGCACTGCTCAAAGGCCTGCCCATTGGAAGAATTCTCCTTCACTGCTGTCCTTCAGGAAGGTCACAGCAAGGGGCTATAGTGCTGTTGCTGTCCACTTTCAAGTGGTGTCTGCATATCACACAGAACCATCTGTAAATCAGGCATGAGTTTTCTCTTCTTCAGTCAACTGACCACAAGGAACTCCTCATGAGGCCATAGGTTCAGACTGGTAGAGGGCAGATACCATGACAGGAGTGGAGACCATGGGCATTTGGGCCTCTTTCTCATGCAACTTACTTTTGCCTTCAGGTCCTGCTCAGGCCCCAGTCTCATATATACCACTTCCATTTAATGATGGAGTGTTGCTGTGCGTATCTGACTGTATGACTCTGTGGGTCAGACAACACCCAGTTCATGACGGGCAGCTGGGCAACATGGTAACTCGGTGGTTAAGCATTCAGTCTCTACTAAGGCCCAGTAACGAGCCAAAAAAACTGTTCCTCAAAAGGAGAGTAGGTATCAGCAGAGGATGGCAGGGCTTTGCTCCAAAATCCTAAGGGTCTGCACTGTGACTCACAAATACGGGGCCTGCCAAAGACTCCAAACAACATTTCTATCTGCCACCGATGCTTCGGGCACCATTGGATCAGCTGATCACATGGCCCAAGTGGCAGAAAGGCTTGCATGGCAGCCTGGACCTGTTGCAGAGCCTTTTCTTGGTCTAGGCCCCACTCAAAACTAGTAGCTTTTCAAGTCACTTATAAATAGGCCAGAATAACACACTCAAATGAGGACTGTGTTGCCTCCAAAATCCAAAGAGGCCCACCAGGTATTGTGCCTCCTTTTTAGTTGTGGGAGGGGCCAGATGCAATAACTTATCCTTCATTTTAGAAGGACTATCTCGTCATGCCCCACACCACTGGACCTGTAGAAATTTCACTGAGGCGGAAGGCACCTGAATTTTTGTGGGATTGATTTCTCACCCTCTAGCATGCAAATGTTTTAACCATAAGTCCAGAGTTATTGACACTTCTTCCTTACTAGGTCCAATCAGTATTTTCTGGTAAATTGTTTGGAATTAGTAGTATTTCTTCCTTAAATGACTGTAGCATTCCCTAGCAAAGCCATCTAGGCCTGAAGTTTTCTCCATGGTAAGGATTTTAACTACAAATTCAATTTCTTCAAGTGCTACGAGGCTATCCAAGTTATCTATTTCTTCTTGAGTGTGGTTTGGTAGCTTTTATCTTCCAAGGAATTTGTTCATTTCATCTCAGTTGTCAAATTTATTGGGATAAAATCATTCATGATATTCCCTTTTTAAAAAAAAAATTATTGTGTTTTAGGTGAAAGTTTACAGCGCAAATTAGTTTTTCATTCAAAGTCTTTGTACACGAATTGTTTTGTGACATTAGTTGCAATCCCCACAATGTTAGCACTCTCCTCCTTTCCCTTTCCACCCCAGGTTCTCAGTGTCAATTCATCCAGTTTTCCTGTCCCTTTCAGCCTTCTCGTCTTTGCTTTTGGGCAGGTGTTGCCTATTTGGTCTCATATACTTGATTGAACTAAGAAGCATATTCCTCACATGTGTTATTGTTTGTTTTATAGGCCTGTCTAATCTTTGGCTGAAAGGTGAACTTTGGGAATGGCTTCAGTTCTGAATTAGCAGGATGTGGATATAGGGGCATAATCTTGGGAATTCCTCCAGTCTCTGTCAGACCAGTTAGTCTGGTCTTTTTTTGTGAATTTGAATTTTGTCCTACATTTTCCTGCCACTCTCTCCAAGGCCCTCTATTGTGATCCCTGTCAGAGCAGTTGGTGGTAATAGCTGGGCACCATCTAGTTCTTCTGGGCTCAGGCTGGTGGAGGCTGCGGTTCATGTGGTCCATTAGTCCTCTGGACTGATATTTTCCTTGTGTCTTTTGTTTTCTTCATTCTCCTTTGTTCCAAATGTGCTGGGACCAATAGATGTATCTTAGATGGCTGCTCACAAGCTTTTAAGATCCCAAATGCTACTCACCAAAGTAGGATGTAGAACATTTTCTTTATGAACTATGTTAAGCCAGTTGACCTGGATGTTCCCCAAAACAATGGTCCCTAGCGCTCAGGCCCAGTAACTTCATCCCTCAAGGTGTTTGGATGTATCTAGGAAGCTTCTCTGGCTTTGCCTTGGCCAAGTTGTGCTGACTTTCTCTTTACTGTGTGTTGTCTTTCCCTTCACCAAAGTTAACACTTATTGTCTTAGTCATCTAGTGCTGTTATAACAGAAATACCACAAGTGGATGGCTTTAACAAAGAGAAATTTTTTTTCTCACAGTCTAGTAGGCTAGAAGTCCAAATTCAGGGCGTCAGCTCCAGAGAAAGCCTTTCTCTGTTGGCTCTGGAGGAAGGTCCGTCTCAAAAATCTTCCCCTGGACTAGGAGCTTCTCCGTGTAGGAACCCCAGGTCCAAAGGAAACACTCTGCTCCCTGTGCTTCTTCCTTGGTGGTATGAGGCCCTCATGTCTCTCTGTTATATCTCAGGAGAGATTGGCTTAAGACACAACCTAATCTTGTAGATCTCATCAATATAACTACCACTAATCCATCTTATTATATCATAGTGATAGGATTTACACCACCCACTGCCATCGAGTCAATTTCAACTCATAGCGACCCTGTAGGACTGAGTAGAACTGCCCCACAGGGTTTCCAAGGAGCACCTGGTGGATTCGAACTGCAAACCTTTGGGTTAGCAGCCATAGCTCTTAACCACTGCGCCACCAGGTTTTCCGAGGATTTACAACCCATAGGAAAATTACATAATATGGTGGACAATCATACAATACTGGGAATCAGGACCCAGCCAAGTTGACAGACATTTTTGAGGGACACAATTCAATCCATGACACTTGTCTAATATTTAGTTAGTAATTTCCCTCCCCACCCTTTCTCTCCCTCATAACCATCAAAAATTTATTTTTTCCGTGTATAAACCTTTTCTTGAATTTTTATAACAATAATCTCATAACAGTATTTGTCCTTTTGTTATTGGCTTATTTCACCAAGCATAATGCTCTCCAGATTCATCCTTGTCATGAGTTGTTTCGAGGATTCATCATTGCTCTTATCATCGCATAGTATTTTATTGTGTGTACGTACCATAATTTGTTTATCCATTCATCTGCTGATGAGCACTTAGGTTGTTTCCATCTTTTTGGTATTGTGAATACCACTGCAATGAATATGGGTGTGCATATGTCTATTTGTGTGATGACTGTTATTTCTCTGGGATATATTGCTGGATCACATGGTATTTCTAACTTTTAAGGAGGTGCCATATTGTTTTCCGTAGTGGTTGTACCATTTTAAATTCTCACCAGCAGTACATAAGACTTCCAATCTCTCTAACAATTGTTATTTTCCGTTTTGGTTTTTTTTTTTTTTTTAGTGCCAGTAATGTCTGGTTGAGATAGTATCTCATTGTAGTTTTAATTTGCATTTTTCTAATGGCTAATGATCATGAGCATTTCCTCATGTGTCTGTTAGCCGCCTGAATCTCTTCTTTGGTGATGTGTCTGTTCATCTCCTTTGCTCATTTTTTGATTGGGTTATTTGTCTTTTTGTTCTTGAGGTGTTGCAGTATCTTGTAAATTTTAGAGATTAGACCCCTGTTGGTTATATCATAGCCAAAATATTTTTCCCAGTCTGTAAGTTGTCTTTTTACTCTTTTGGTGAAGTCTTTTGATGAGCATAAGTGTTTAATTTTTAGGGGCTCTCAGTTATCTAGTTTATCTTCTGGTATTTGAGCATTGTTAATTATGGCTTATATTGTATTTATGCCATGTATCAGGGCCCCTAGTGTTTTCCATCTATTTTCTTCCATGATCTTTATCGTTTTAGGTTTTATATTTAGGTCTTAGATATATTTTGAGTTAGAATTTGTGTATGGTGTGAGGTATGGGTCCTGTTTCATTTTTTTACAGATGGACATCCAGTTTTGCCAGCACCATTTGTTAAAAAGACTGTCTTTTCTCCATTTAATGGACTTTGGTCCTTTGTCAAAGATCAGCTAACCATAGGTGGATGAGTTTACATCCGTGTTCTTGATTTTGTTCCATTGGTCTATGCATCTGTCATTGTACCAGGACCATGCTGTTTTGACTACCGTGGCTGTGTAGTAGTTTCTGAGATCAGGTATTATGATGCCTGTTACCTTGTTCTTTTTCTTCAATAACCCTTTGCTTATCTGGGGCCTCTTTTCTTTCTGTATAAAGTTGGTGATTAATTTTTCCATCCCATTAAAGAATGCTGTTGATATTTGGATGGGGATAACATTACATCTGTAGATCACTTTGGGTAGGATTAACATTGTCACAATGTTGAATTTTTCTATCCATAAGCATGGTATGTGTTTCGATTTATGTAGGTCTTTTGGTTTCTTGCAATAGTGTTTTTTAGTTTTCTTTGTATAGGTATTTTACATTCCTGGTTAGATTTATTCCTAAATATTTTATCTTTTTAGAGACTATTATAGATAGTATTATTTTCCTGATTTCCTTTTTGAAGTTCTCTATTATTGGTGTATAGGAATCCAACTGATTTTTGTATGTTGATCTTGTATCCTGTTACTCTGCTGAATCTTAATTCTATTAGTTCCAGTAGTTTTCTTGTGGAATCTTTGGGGTTCTGTATGTATAGGATCATAACCTCTGTGAATAGGATAGTTTTACTTTTTTCTTTCCAATCTGGATGCTCTTTATTTCTTTTTCTTGCCTTATTGCTGTAGCTAGAACTTCCACCACAATGTTAAATAGGAGTAGTGATAAAGGGCATCCTTGTCTTGTTCCCATTCTCAGTCCTTTTTATTCTATAATAACTAAACAATCTGTAGAGTATCACCCTTAATATTGATAATTTGTGTCTTTGCTCTATTTTTCCTAATCACTTTTGTTGAAGGTTTATCAATTTTGTCAAAGAATCAGCTTTTGGTTTCATTGATATTCTCTATTTTTCTGTTTTGATTTCTCCTTTGATCTTATTGTTTTCTTCTGCCTAGTTTTCACTTATTCTTCTTTCTAGTTTTATAAGATGGAAGTTGAAGTCACTGATACCTTTTTTCATTTACAATATAGATATTTTCATGCTATAAATTTTCCTTTGCATACTGTTGTTTTAGCTTCATCTCACAAATTTTCATATATTGTTATAATTTTCATTCAGTTTAAAATTCTCTTTCTTTCAATTTTCAAAGAAGAAATTTCTAATTTTCACCATAGATTATTTAGAAAGGTGTTATTTAATTTGCAGATATTTGCATATTTTCCAGATATTTTTCTATTATTGGTTTTGAATTCTCTTGTGGTCAGAGAACATACTCGGTATGTCTTGAATCTTTTTAAATATATTGATTTGTTTTATTTTCCATAATATGTTGTATCTTAACAATGGAAAGAATTATAGCAAACCCTAAATCACCTTACAGAAAGCCCTCTAATTGCTAAGAGTGACTGCTCACCAACAACTAGCAAAATAAAACCAGGACATTAATCCTAAAATCACAAGAACTTAATTCTGCCAATAATTTGAAAGAACTTGGAAGTGGCCTCTTCCCTAGAGCTTCCAGATGAGAGCCTGAGCCTATCAACACCTTGATTTCAGTCTTTTTAGACCCTAAGTAGAGAACCTAGTTGAGCCCAGCTGGACTTTTGACCTACAGAACTGTGAAATAATAAATGAATGTTATTTTAACTGCTGAGTCTGTGGTAATTTTTTCTGCAGTAATAAAGAAATAATACAGATACCATAGAGTTACTTGGGAACAGTAGATCCTGTCAGATGTTGCTTTTTAAACTTTGTTAGACTGAACAGGAGCTGCTTTCAGTCTAGGCAAGACACTACTCTTCCCAGCACCCCGTGAATTATGAGGTTTTCCACTCTGGGCATTGTTCCCTCTAATCCTTTCATATGGTTCTTTCCCCAGTCTCAGTTTCTTCTCATACATGTGCTGATCATACTCTACTGAATAGTCAAGGTGGGCGGGGGGGACTTCATGGATCTCCAGAGTTTTCTGTGCAGCTCTCTCTTCTCTGGTGCTCTGCCTGATGAACTGTAGCCACCTTGCTTCCCCAGACCCCTAGCTCCATCTCCTCAAGTCAGGAAGATAGCCAGACTCTACCTGGTTCTTTCTTCCTACACCATGGACTGAACATTCTCTCCAGGCAGCAAGCTGGGGCAATCATACGGCTTACCTCATTTGTGTCCTGTCTCCCAAATGTCTTGAGTGTCATTGCTTCATGTATTTTATCTGGTTTCTTAACCATTTGCAATGGGAAGGTAAATCCAGTTTCTGTTTACTCTATCTTCATTAGAAGTCCCAGGAAGTTTTTCTTAAGCTGAATTTCCCTTGAAAATTCAACTCTATTTCCATTAAGCTTTTTTGTTTTTCCCTATTATAATAATTTTTAGTTTCTTGAAATGTGTTTCTTTTCTCAAATCTACATGATTATATTTAAGGTCTGTTGTTTTTTCCTGTTTCGTATTTCCTCTTTTATTTTACAAACATATTAAATATGTTTATTTACTTCCTTTGATAATTCCCCTGTATGAGATATTTGCAGGGCAGATTTTTTGTGTTTGTTTTTTTACTGACCGTTGTTTATAGTATCTTTTCTTGTGTTTTGTTGTTATGTTTGTGTGTAAAAGAGAAAGTTACCTCATATCCTTGAGACTTCATGTGAATTGTATGAGACATACTCCTCTAGAAAGGAGTTTCATTTGCCCCTACCAGGCTGCTGAGTTCTACTGTTATGGATTGAACTCTGTGCCCTCAAAATGTGTGTCAACTTGGCTAGGACATGATTCCCAGTTTTGTATGATCGTCCACCATTTGGTCATCTGATGTGATTTTCCTATGCATTGTAAATTGTACCTCTATGATGTTAATGAGGCAGAATTCAACCTACAAAATTAGGTTGTGTCTTAAGTCAATCTTTTTTGAGATAGAAAAAAGAGAAGCTAGCAGAGCAGGAAGACAGGGGAACCTCATTACCACCAACCAAGAAGGGCCAGGAGCGTGCATACTTCGGACCCAGGATGCCTGCACTGAAAAGCTGCTAGACAGGGGAAGACTGATGACAAAGATCTTCTCCCAAAGCCAACAGAGAAAGAAAGCTTTCCCTTGGACCTGGTGCCCTGAGTTCAGACTTCTAGCCTCCTAAATTGTGAGAGAACAAACTGCTGTTTGTTAAAGCCATCCACTTGTGGTATTTCTGTTATAGCAGCACTAGATAACTCAGACACCTACCTACCCAGGTCTACTTTGATGTAATTTATTGATTTGGGCTTTTCTGGGCCACATGGCAAGTGTGAATCTGCACCCAAATCTCATATGAGAATTGGTTCAGAATTTTCAAGAGAGGATTCTTTTCTTTCATTCTCCACCCAGAGCAAAGGTCAGGACAGATTAGTTTCCTTGCTGTTTCCCTTTGCTAATCTTTTTTTTTTTCTATTTTACCCTTTCACTGATGGCACAATCTTTCAAAAGGTGCATTTTGATGTGGGGGCTGTCCAGAACCTTGTGTGGGCCTAAGACCTTGTCTCCTGTCCCTGGGTGACTGTTAAAACTTTTGTTCAAACTGAAGAGTACGTTCATCTGGAAGTATACGAAGACCACCGAAGAATGCTCATGAATAGATTGTTTTAAAGATTGTTTTAGGGAAAATCATTTCCACATCCTCAACTTCTGAAAAGTCAACTGCTGTCAAGGCACTATGCTGGTTTTCATTTCTCATATTCCTTCACAAGTACCTTCCTCCAACTTTCCAAAAAAGAAAAGGCAACTTTCTACCCATCCTCAATCTTACCACAGTGTGTCGGTCCAAAAGAAATAAGCCTCCAGGTGCCTAAAAACAATTCAAAACACTGCATCTTTGAAGGCTTTTTAATGCAAGGCACCAAAATATATAGTAGGGCTTTGATTCTCTGTCACGTATAAATTTTGTTAAAGGCAACACATGATGCTATAAATGGACTATTTGGACCCTGTTCAGATGTTCAGGATTCAGGTATATGGAGGAGGATGCACAGGGCAATGGCAATTTTTGTTTAATGCTTCACCCTTTCCATTCCCCTCTTCTTAACAAAGAATTTCTTACTCTGGAGCAAGGGTCACTGAGAGCACAGAATGAGAACCTCAATAAGAAATGAAAACAACAGCACCTTAACTGGTCTGAAACAAACTTACAACATTCTGTGTCTCCTAAGCCTCTGAGAATTTGAGTGTTCAAATTTTGTAAAAAGCATATTGGAAAATATGGATATGCCACTAATGAAGGGAAAAAAAGAGTCTCATTAGGAGATACTATTCCAATAAAATTTACTTTTAATAAACATTTCTCAGGTTGTAATGGATTTCCATTGTATTTATCATTGTGTTCTAGTTGGGTACTACATATAATGTATTATATATATGCATCCAATGATGTAAGGTGTATATACATATATTTGGCAGAAAAGTATGATGGGGTTTAATAAAAAGCTTTCAAGAATAAAAAATTGCATCCAGAGAAAATTCTGTGAGGGAAATGGAATGAAAATGTGGCTTCAAGGAGAAAAAAAGATGATCTAAAATTTTTACGTACAAGGGGCTGTCTTTGTATTTTTTTTTTAATAGATGATGGAGGCTATCAAATAACCAGCATATTTTTATTCTATTAGATGCATTTAAAATAGTGATGTAGCAGTTTTATTTTTAAATGTCAATATTTATGATCCATATATATGCTAGAAATTACATTCTTTATAATTATTTGAATTTATGATAAATTTTAGATGCTAACTTAGTCATCTAGTGCTGCTATAACAGAAAATACCACAAGTGGATGGCTTTAACAAAGAGAAATTTATTTCCTCACAGTAAAGTAGGCTAAAAAGCCAAATACAGGGCATCAGCTCCAGAGGAAGACTTTCTCTTTCTGTGAGCTCTGGAGGAAGGTCCTTGTCCTCCATCTTCAAGGAGTGTCTCTGTGCAGGGGTCTAGGGCCCAAAGGACACGCTTTGCTCCTGGCACTGCTTTCTTGGTGGTATGAGGTCCCGGTCTCTCTGCTCGCTTCTTTTATATCTCAAGAGATTGCCTGAAGACACAATCCAATCTTGTAGATCTTAAGTCCTGCCTCACTAACACAACTGCCGCTCATCCTCCCTCATTAACATCATAGAGGCAGGATTTACAACATATAGAAAAATCACACAATACTGGGAATCATGGCCCAGCCAAACTGATACACATGTTTTTTGGGGGGACATAATTCAATCCATGACACTAAATTAAAACTGTGGAAGGATGGTTTTTCAAAATTCTTTCATGAGCAAGATTATTAGGACCTGTGCAATGAATAAATGCCCTCAAAACAATCATCAGCTTTAGTGCCCCATAACTACCTTAGACCCTTGTTTCCGTTTCTGGGTCTCTGAAGATTCCTCTAAAATTCCTGAAAGGTCAGATGCATTTAAAAGGACTTGTTTTTTATGTTTTATTTTTATTTGGGGGTGTTTTGTAGTAGGAGACTTTGCAAGGCCTCTAGTGGCCATATTGCCAGAAATGGAAGGCTATGAACTCTCTTTAAGAGCTTCGGTTTACTCATCTGTAAACACAATAACTTAAGTTATTGTGACAACCAGGTCAGACGATGTATGCTAAGCTCTTGGTAAAATCTTCACACATAATAAGGGCCAAGTAAATGCTAGTCATTATTTTATTTTCTCTGGAGACATGGCTAACCAATACCACACATGCCGATGGTAAAAGTGTCTTGCAAAACTTATAAACTACAGAAGCAAAAATGGATAGTTGCCCATTGCCATCGAGTCAGTTCTAATAGTTAATAGGTAAGAGATAGAAGATGAGCAGACAAGGTTGCTGGTTTCCTAGCACTGTTTGAGAGCAAATTTGCAAGTAGTGCCTACTTTTTGACACAACAGGATCCTAGAAACCACACTACAGACTGGGCTTTTTCTCATAGAAATAACTGGAATCAAAGGCTTGGACTCAAATAAATCAGAGATTCCACCAACAATGTGTCATCTAGGCAGATGTGCCTTAAAGCATAGATTACTAAATTCAAACGGATCTGGGAAATTAATTAAATTCATCCAATAAATTTGTGACCTGCAACAACGGACTAAAACCCATAGCAATTAATATCTAGTGCCCAGATTACAGGAACTAAATACCATTTCCCATTACAAGGAACAAGGGGTTTTGGAGAAATTGCTTCCCTAGGTGGATCACGCTTCTTGCCCAATGCTGGGCACCACTGGTGGCTCCTTCCTCAAGGGGCTTGCTGTCTCATTTGAAGGCGACCTTGGTGAAGTTTGTAGAAAGTATCCAGAACTAGTTTGCACCAGCTGAGTCAGTCACACTCTCACCCCAGGGGCCTTGCTCTTTTCAGAATATAGCCCCTGGGTCTGAGAGTGCGAGTTTGACTCCACAAGTAGGTGACACTTACAAACCTAAATTTTCATTGCGAGAATTTCTAAGCACAGTCAGAAAAGCAAATGTGTCACAATAAATAAACTCAATAAATACATTTTATAAAACACCTAAATCAGTATTCTAAAAAAAATATCCTGTCTAGAGTAAGGCAGGAATTGTGTAAGTTGGTTCTAATACATCTTGTGGCAAAGAAGCCACAAAAGAATACTGTAATAAATTTGGACACAAAATCTGTTTTACTAAATCATAAGGATTTCCAGGATTAAGGAGACTTCACTGGTCACCTTTGGAGAGTGCTAGGGCACAGCTCATTACCACGGAAACTGGTAAATGGAAAGAACCAAGCATTTATCCTGCCTTTGTTGTACAATGACAAATAATTGATGAAAGTTTTCCTTTAGTAAAGAATTTTTGCTAGTAAATACAAAAGCAATGCTACAAAAACCTTCATTTTTCAGCTTCTAATGAAATAATGGATCTAGGAAACAATCATCAATAGCTGCTAAAACCATTAAATGAAAGGTGGACAAGGGGAGTTATGATGGTCAGGTCAGGTTGACAATATCTAAATTAAACACACTGAGCAATCTTAATATCACAAAGAGAAAGACAATTATGTGCCTTCTAAAGAGATACAATAGGAAATACACGATACACAGCAATATCTATGAAGAATTTCTTTTTTGTGCAAAAAAAAAAAAAAAAAAAACCAGCTTGAATCTGATCAAGCCTCACATTTAACTAGTGTACAGAAAACCTGGGGGATAGAGGAATATGTTTGAGGACACCATGAAAATAAAATCCAAAATGTGCACAATTATACTGGACAAATGACCAGTTTTAACACATATATGTTATTTCATATATATATATATATATATATAACCAGCTTATATATATATAAAGAGGGAGGGGGAGGAGGCGGGGCCAAGATGGCGGACTAGGTGGACGCTACTGCGGATCCCTCTTGCAACAAAGACTCGGAAAAACAAGGGAATCGATCACATACATAACAATCTACGAACCCTGAACAACAAACACAGATTTAGAGACGGAGAACGAACAAATACAGGGAGGCAGCGATTGTTTTCAGAGCCTGGAGCCAGCGTACCAGTCAGGTGACCTTCGGCGCCCGATTTAGGGCAGAGCCCGGGGGGCAGAGGGCACAAACAAGGGGCCCAGCCCTGACCCCCGAACTCATTCCGGGAGGGGGCCCAGCCGGTTCACGCAGGCGGCGTGGCGACCCAGCCGGTGGGAGAAGTCCCCGGGAGGCAGTGACAGGTCTTGGAGTGGGGAGAGCAGCGTCCCAGCCGGGGAGCCGTCCCGCCGGGATTTTGGCAGGCCACGGGCACGGCATAAGCGCGGGGAGCTGCTCCACCCCCCCTGAACTAACCCCAGGAGGGGGCCCAGTTGGTTCGCGAGGGCGGTGTGGCAACGCAGCCAGTGGGACAAGTCCCCGGGAGACAGTGACGGGTCTTGGAGCGGGGAGAGCGGCGTCCCAGCTGGGACGCGCGGTCGCAGCGCAGGTGCGGAGAGCTACTCCACCCCCCTGAACTAGCCCCGGGGGGGGCCCAGCCAGTTCGCGCGGGCGGCGTGGCGACGCGGCCGGTGGGGGAGGTCCCCGGGGGCCAGCGACTGGTCTTGGAGCGGGGAGAGCGGCGTCCCAGCCGGGACGTGCAGTCGCAGCGCAGGTGCGGGGAGCTGCTCCACTCGCCTGAGCTGACCCCGGGGGGGGCCCAGCCAGTTCGCGGGGGCGGCGTGGCGACGCGGCTGGCGGGACAGGGAGTCCCCAGGAGGCAGCGACTGATTTTGGAGTTGGGAGTGCACCGTCCCAGTAGGGCAAACTTGACGTTGGGCGTGGGGCTGACAGCGGAGGATCTGACCGTGACTCCAGTGGGCCAGACCCCCCGGGGGCAATCTCCACACAGCCAGCACACATAGGCGACGCGCCCCGCGGAAATCTCAGATATAATAGTCATTCCAAGCAAGACAAGCAACTCTGGCTATATTCTGAGGTGCTACTCTCCTATCTCTCGGATCCCTCCCCCACCCTCCCCAGGCGGCTTCATTAACATCCGAATAGCCTGAGCCAGAGGGTGAACTCTGATAGGGATCTGACTGCATTTTTTTTTTAGCGGATTTTCTGGAAAAACTAGTTTCCCAGTGATGGCTCAGAGACAGCAGTCCATATCAAAACACATAAAGAAGCAGACCATGACAGCTTCTCCAACCCCCCAAACAAAAGAATCAAAATCTTTCCCAAATGAAGACACAACCCTGGAATTATCAGATACAGAATATAAAAAACTAATTTACAGAATGCTTCAAGACATCACAAACGAAATAAGGCAAACTGCAGAAAAAGCCACAGAACACACTGATAAAACTGTTGAAGAACTCAAAAAGATTATTCAAGAACATAGTGGAAAAATTAATAAGTTGCAAGAATCCATAGAGAGACAGCATGTAGAAATCCAAAAGATTAAGAATAAAATTACAGAATTAGACAACGCAATAGGAAGTCAGAGGAGCAGACTCGAGCAATTAGAATGCAGACTGGGACATCTGGAGGACCAGGGAATCAACACCAACGTAGCTGAAAAAAAATCAGATAAAAGAATTAAAAAAAAATGAAGAAACCCTAAGAACCATGTGGGACTCTATCAAGAAGGATAACTTGCGGGTGACTGGAGTCCCAGAACAGGGAGGGGGGACAGAAAACACAGAGAAAATAGTTGAAGAACTCCTGACACAAAACTTCCCTGACATCATGAAAGACGAAAGGATATCTATCCAAGATGCTCATCGAACCCCATTTAAGATGGATCCAAAAAGAAAAACACCAAGACATATTATCATCAAACTCGCCAAAACCAAAGATAAACAGAAAATTTTAAAAGCAGCCAGGAAGAAAAGAAAGGTTTCCTTCAAGGGAGAATCAATAAGAATAAGTTCAGACTACTCAGCAGAAACCATGCAGGCAAGTAGGGAACGGGACGACATATACAGAGCACTGAAGGAGAAAAACTGCCAGCCAAGGATCATATATCCAGCAAAACTCTCTCTGAAATATGAAGGCGAAATTAAGATATTTACAGATAAACACAAGTTTAGAGAATTTGCAAAAACCAAACCAAAGCTACAAAAAATGCTAAAGGATATTGTTTGATCAGAAAACCAATAATATCAGATACCAGCACAATACAAGGTCACAAAACAGAACGTCCTGGTATCAACTCAAATAGGGAAATCACAAAAACAAACAAATTAAGATTAATTAAAATAATAATAATAATACACATAACAGGGAATCATGGAAGTCAATATGTAAAAAATCACAATAATCAAAAAGAGGGACTAAATACAGGAGGCATTGAACTGCCAGGTGGAGAGTGATACAAGGCGATATAAAACGATACAAGTTAGGTTTTTACTTAGAAAAATAGGGGTAATAATAAGGTAACCACAAAAATGTATAACAACTCCACAACTCAAGATAAAAGCCAAGAAAAACGTAACGTCTCAACTAACATAAAGTCAAACACTATGAAAATGAGGATCTCACAATTTACTAAGAAAAACGTCTCAGCACAAAAAAGTATGTGGAAAAACGAAATGGCCAACAACACACATGTAAAGGCATCAAAATGACAGCACTAAAAACTTATTTATCTATAATTACCCTCAATGTAAATGGACTAAATGCCCAATAAAGAGACAGAGAGTCACGGACTGGATAAAGAAACACGATCCATCTATATGCTGCCTACAAGAGACACACCTTAGACTTAGAGACACAAACAAACTGAAACTCAAAGGATGGAAAAAAATATATCAAGCAAACAATAAGCAAAAAAGAAGAGGAGTAGCAATATTAATTTCTCACAAAATAGACTTTAGACTTAAATCCACCACAAAGGATAAAGAAGGACACTATATAATGATAAAAGGGACTATTGATCAGGAGACATAACCATATTAAATATTTATGCACCCAATGACAGGGCTACAAGATACATAAATCAAATTTTAACAGAATTGAAAAGTGAGATAGACACCTCCATAATTATAGTAGGAGACTTCAACACACCACTTTCGGAGAAGGACAGGACATCCAGTAAGAAGCTCAATAGAGACACGGAAGACCTACTTACAACAATCAACCAACTTGACCTCATTGACTTATACAGAACTCTCCACCCAACTGCTGCAAAATATACTTTTTTTTCTAGCGCACATGGAACATTCTCTAGAATAGACCACATATTAGGTCATAAAACAAACCTCTGCAGAGTCCAAAACATCGAAATATTACAAAGCATCTTCTCAGACCACAAGGCAATAAAACTAGAAATCAATAACAGAAAAACTAGGGAAAAGAAATCAAATACTTGGAAAATGAACAATACCCTTCTGAAAAAAGACTGGGTTATAGAAGACATCAAGGAGGGAATAAGGAAATTCATAGAATGCAACGAGAATGAAAATACTTCCTATCAAAACCTCTGGGACACAGCAAAAGCAGTGCTCAGAGGCCAATTTATATCGATAAATGCACACATACAAAAAGAAGAAAGAGCCAAAAGCAGAGAACTGTCCCTACAACTTGAACAAACAGAAAGTAAGCAACAAAAGAACCCATTAGGCATCAGAAGAAAACAAATAATAAAAATTAGAGCTGAACTAAATGAATTAAAAAAATTCATTTAATTAGAGAACAGAAAAACAATTGAAAGAATTAACAAAGCCAAAAGCTGGCTCTTTGAAAAAATTAACAAAATTGATAAACCATTGGCTAGACTGACTAAAGAAATACAGGAAAGGAAACAAATAACCCGAATAAGAAACGAGAAGGACCACATCACAACAGAACCAAATGAAATTAAAAGAATCATTTCAGATTACTATGAAAAATTGTACTCTAACAAATTTGAAAACCTAGAAGAAATGGATGAATTCCTGGAAAAACACTACCTACCTAAACTAACACATTCAGAAGTAGAACAACTAAATAGACCCATAACAAAAAAAGAGATTGAAACGGTAATCAAAAAACTTCCAACAAAAAAAACCCTGGCCCGGACGGCTTCACTGCAGAGTTCTACCAAACTTTCAGAGAAGAGTTAACACCACTACTACTGAAGGTATTTCAAAGCATAGAAAATGACGGAATACTACCCATCTCATTCTATGAAGCCACCATCTCCCTGATACCAAAACCAGGTAAAGACATTACAAAAAAAGAAAATTACAGACCTATATCCCTCATGAACATTGATGCAAAAATCCTCAACAAAATTCTAGCCAATAGAATCCAACAACACATCAAAAAAATAATTCACCCTGATCGAGTGGGATTTATACCAGGTATGCAAGGCTGGTTTAATATCAGAAAAACCATTAATGTAATCCATCACATATATAAAACAAAAGATAAAAACCACATGATCTTATCAATTGATGCAGAAAAGGCATTTGACAGAGTTCAACACCCATTTATGATAAAAACTCTTACCAAAATAGGAATTGAAGGAAAATTCCTCAACATAATAAAGGGCATCTATGCAAAGCCAACAGCCAATATCACTCTAAATGGAGAGAACCTGAAAGCATTTCCCTTGAGAACGGGAACCAGACAAGGATGCCCTTTATCACCGCTCTTATTCAACATCGTACTTGAAGTCCTAGCCAGGGCAATTAGGCTAGACAAAGAAATAAAGGGTATCCGGATTGGCAAGGAGGAAGTAAAGTTATCACTATTTGCAGATGACATGATCTTATACACAGAAAACCCTAAGGAATCCTCCAGAAAACTACTGAAACTAATAGAAGAGTTTGGCAGAGTCTCAGGTTATAAAATAAACATAGAAAAATCACTTGGATTCCTCTACATCAACAAAAAGAACACCGAAGAGGAAATAACCAAATCAATACCATTCACAGTAGCCCCCAAGAAGATAAAATACTTAGGAATAAATCTTACCAAGGATGTAAAAGACCTATACAAAGAAAACTACAAAGCTCTACTACAAGAAATTCAAAAGGACATACTTAAGTGGAAAAACATACCTTGCTCATGGATAGAAAGACTTAACATAGTAAAAATATCTATTCTACCAAAAGCCATCTATACATACAATGCACTTCCGATCCAAATTCCAATGTCATTTTTTAAGGTGATAGAGAAACAAATCACCAACTTTATATGGAAGGGAAAGAAGCCCCGGATAAGCAAAGCATTACTGAAAAAGAAGAAGAAAGTGGGAGGCCTCACTCTACCTGATTTCAGAACCTATTATACAGCCACAGTAGTCAAAACAGCCTGGTACTGGTACAACAACAGGCACATAGACCAATGGAACAGAATTGAGAACCCAGATATAAATCCATCCACGTATGAGCAGCTGATATTTGACAAAGGACCAGTGTCAGTTAATTGGGGAAAAGATAGTCTTTTTAACAAATGGTGCTGGCATAACTGGATATCCATCTGCAAAAGAATGAAACAGGACCCATACCTCACACCATGCACAAAAACTAACTCCAAGCGGATCAAAGACCTAAACATAAAGACTAAAACGATAAAGATCATGGAAGAAAAAATTGGGAAACCCTAGGAGCCCTAATACAAGGCATAAACAGAATACAAAACTTTACCAAAAATGATGAAGAGAAACCAGATAACTGGGAGCTCCTAAAAATCAAACACCTATGCTCATCTAAGGACTTCACCAAAAGAGTAAAAAGACCACCTACAGACTGGGAAAGAATTTTCAGCTATGACATCTCAGACCAGCGCCTGATCTCTAAAATCTACATGATTCTGTCAAAACTCAACCACAAAAAGACAAACAACCCAATCAAGAAGTGGGCAAAGGATATGAACACACATTTCACTAAAGAAGATATTCAGGCAGCCAACAGATACATGAGAAAATGCTCTCGATCATTAGCCATTAGAGAAATGCAAATTAAAACTACAATGAGATTCCATCTCACACCAACTAGGCTGGCATTAATCCAAAAAACACAAAATAATAAATGTTGGAGAGGCTGCGGAGAGATTGGAACTCTTAAACACTGCTGGTGGGAATGTAAAATGGTACAACCACTTTGGAAATCCATCTGGCGTTATCTTAAACAGAAATAGAACTACCATACAACCCAGAAATCCCACTCCTCGGAATATACCCTAAAGATACAAGAGCCTTCACACAAACAGATATATGCACACCCATGTTTATTGCAGCTCTGTTTACAATAGCAAAAAGCTGGAAGCAACCAAGGTGTCCATCAACGGATGAATGGGTAAATAAATTGTGGTATATTCACACAATGGAATACTACGCATCGATAAAGAACAGTGATGAATCTGTGGAACATTTCATAACATGGAGGAACCTGGAAGGCATTATGCTGAGCGAAATTATTCAGAGGCAAAAGGACAAATATTGTATAAGACCACTATTATAAGATCTTGAGAAATAGAAAAAACGGAGAAGAACACATACTTTTGTGGTTACAAAGGGGGGAGGGAGGGAGGGAGGGAGGGAGAGGGTTTTTTATTGATCAACCAGTAGATAAGAACTGCTTTGGGTGAAGGGAAAGACAACACATAATACAAGGAAGGTCAGCCTAATTGGACTGGACTAAAAGCAAAGAGATTCCTCGGATAAAATGAAAGCTTCAAAGGTCAGCGGAGCAGGGGCTGGGATCTGGGGAACATGGTTTGAGGAGACTTCTAAGTCAACGGGCAAAATAATTCTACTATGAAAACATTCTGCATCCCACTTTGAATTGTGGCGCCTGGGGTCCTAAATGCCAACAAGCGGCCATCTAAGAGGCATCAATTGGTCTCAACCCACCTGGAGCAAATGAGAATGAAGAACACCAAGGTCACACGACAACTAAGAGCCCAAGAGACAGAAAGGGCCACATGAACCAGAGACCTACATCATCCTGACACCAGAAGAACTAGTTGGTGCCCGGCCACAACCGATGACTGCCCTGACAGAGAGCACAACAGAGAACTCCTGAGGGAGCGGGAGATCAGTGGGATGCAGACCCCAAATTCTCATAAAAAGACCACACTTAATGGTCTGACTGAGACTAGAGGAATCCTGGCGGCCATGCTCCCCAGACCTTCTGTTGGCACAGGACGGGAACCATCCCTGAAGACAACTCATCAGACATGAAAGGGACTGGTCAGCGGGTGGGAGAGAGATGCTGATGAAGAGTGAGCTAATTATATCAGGTGGACACTTGAGATTGTGTTGGCAACTCTTGTCTGGAGGGGGGATGGGAGGATAGAGAGAGAGGGAAGCTGGCAAAATTGTCACAAAAGGAGAGACTGAAAGGGCTGACTCAATAGGGGGAGAGCAAGTGGGAGTATAGAGTAAGATGTATGTAAACTTATATGTGACAGACTGGATTTGTAAATGTTCACTTGAAGCTTAATAAAAGTTAATAATAAAAAAAAAAAGAGGGAAGGGGGCCTGCATAGATTTAAAAAAAAAAACTTGAGACATATTAGCTAAAGACAATAAATGGACTTTCTGTCTTGATTTAAATAAACCTATATTATAAAGGTATTCATGAGAGGAGACAATTGGGGAAATTTGAGAACTGGCTAGGTATTAGATATGAAGGAATTATTGTTAACTAGTAACGTTTCAGGACCCCTGATGGTGCAGTGGTCAAGAGCTTAGCTGCTAACCAAAAGATTGCCAGTTCAAATCCACCAGCCGCTGTTTGGAAACCCTGTGGGGCGGTTCTACTCTGTCCTATAGGGTTGCTATGAGTGGCAACTGTCTCGATGGCAATGGGTTTATTAAGGTTTCTAAGGTATTATGAAGATATACGGTGTTTTTAAGCAAGTAACGCTCACCTTCTGTTTGTTTGCCAACCACTCCCTCCCCCTGCAAGGTATTTTCATACGTGCTGCTATGCCAGTTTTTTTTTTTACATGCTACTGTAAAAAAAAAAAAAAAAAGCATAGCAGCACTTATGAAATCTCAGGGGAACAGTTGGCAAACATAGGAGGTGCACGTTATTTGCATAAAAACATGGGGGGGTGTGTGTATAGACACACAGTTGTCTTATGTACATACTGAAGTACTTATGTCTAACATTTACAATTGACTTGACAGTAACTCGGTGGTAAGCAGGGAATAGGGTGTAAATGAAACAGGATTAGCCAATGTTAACTGTTACAAACTAAGTAATGGAGGCTCATAATTCTCTACTTTTGCTTATGTTTGAAATTTTTAAATAAAAAATTAAACAAAAGGAGTGAGTCTCTGGATTCAACCCACTGGGGCAATTCCCAGGTTTGCTTCTTACTAGGTATATGATCTTTAACAATTTACTTAACTCTAAGCCTCAATTTCCTTACCTATAAGCTGGACAATAAAAATGCCCACCTTCTAGGAAAGTAATAGATGAAATGTAAAGGGCTTCATGCAATGCCTGGCACATAGTTAAATGTCAATAAGATGTTGGCCAGAGTTATCATGTTTACTTAATACTCACTTTATATATTCATGAGATTTACTCTCTCCTCTGCCAAATTTCAAACCTTTTAGACGTATATAAATTAAGGGAAATACTAAACTTTAAAAGAAAATCTATCAAGTCTCATTTCAAACTTATCACCTGTTACGTATTTTATTGTATAAAATACATATGAGTTGTTCATGTGATTTTGGAAAAACTTTGCCCACCAGAAGAAAATCTGAGAAGGAATGCTTCCTGACAAGTAGATTCACGGAGCTAGAAATAAAAGAACCTAAAAGAACCGATGTGGAAACAATGAGTCACAAGGCAATAAGGATAGACTTTGTATTTACAGTGTCCTAACTTTGTTTGAACTTTTAAAACACTGTATCTATATGAACTTATTTGGTGTTACCACTGACTCACTGAGCCTTTTGGCAAGGCTTTACGCCTGTCATCTTTAAGAGGTGAAAATACAGTACTGAATTCACGTATTACATCAGAGAGCTCACGTTAAGCCTCTTGCAGACAGGCTTTCTCTCAACATACATTACCTTGAAGGCATATAGTACATTTCCTTCATACAGCCCTCTGGATTAAAGCATTATCATCTTCCACAAATGAAGATGCTCCGTGCAATACCCAAGGTCAGAGACAATGAAGACCACGCTGTCTCACCCTGCAGTGGTGCAGTACACAGGCCACTGTCAACAGTACTTTTGCACCTCTCCCCACCTGAAACTCACCACAGCCATTTTACCTTCAAGTTCTCCAACAGCTGTACCTGGCTGGTTGATGTAAACACCCTTGATTTATTTTTCCTTTGAGTCTTTAAAAAAGGTAAAACTTTTCGTAAGAAAATTACTAAAAATGCAGCACCCAAAAATTCAAAACCAAGCCTCCCCCCGCAAAAAACCCCCATCCATATTACCATCACCTTAATACATGGTTTGACTTTTTACTTCTCATCCAGCCTGAAACTAAGTAACATTTTTAAACCAAAATGTTCATTTACTGCTCCTCTTCCCTCCCCTTCCCCTCACCCCTTGCCCATTTCAGGAAATGAGTCAGAGATAAAATTTAGAACAAGCTCTATTTAGGGTGGTTCTTTCTAACAGCCTGAGATACTTGCAAAATGCAATCATTCCCTCAATGTTTACTTCCCAGCCCATCTTCCCCATTCTTCACTTGTGCCGTTCTTCTCCAGTGAAGCACACGGTCTATGCTCTTTCCCTCCCTTCACCTCATTTTTCCAAGTCAGAGCCTGAGAAACTCCTTTCCCCCTCTCGCTCTGCTCATGTCTAAGAGGTCTGTACCTCCAGACCAGTGATTCTCAATCCTAGCTGCACTTCGGGACCATCTGAAGCTTTTTATAAATTAGATGCCCAGGTCTCCCACCAGACTAAGAATCACAATCTCTAGAACTGGAGTGAAGAGCCTGTACTTTTTCAGATGATCCAAAGGGTTTGGAAACCATTGTTCTAGCACTTTCGGTTCTCCTGGTCAGGTCTTGGTGATTCCATCTTTCATTCTTTCACCACCATGTTTCACCCCTTCGGTGTTTGGAAGGATAAAGCGAACGTCTGGTTCCTGGCTTAGCCTATTCCTGGTTTAGGAATCCTGGTCCCCCTCAGTTTCCCCCCAGCTTATGTTCCCTTCTTTGTACTGTCCCTGAACTTTCGATCACCCTCCCTAGAGTCTTACAGCAACGGTTCTCAAACTTTAGAGTGCATCAGAATCACCTGGAGGGCTTCTTGTAACACAGATTTCTAGGCCCCACCCCAAATTCAGCAATTCTGAGATTCTGCATTTCTAATAAGTTTCCAGGTGACGCTGATGTACCTGGTCAGGGGACTACACTTAGAAAAATCATACAGGTTTTATAGTTAGCCCTGTATATGGGGCACCACCTGGCAACTTCATGCAGTTAGATGACCTCTTTTCTCCCTAGAACTATTAATTGTCCTTTAATCCATTCTTGAATTAATTCAATAAGTCCAAGTTAAAAAAAAAAAAAAAAGTATGAGTACTTACTATGGGCAAAACATGGGTCTGATTACTAAAACCCCACTGATTTTTCAAAATATGTGTTAGAATTCTTAAGGTAAATATTCTCATCAGTACATAAAGCTCAGATTTCCACTGAGAAGCAAATAACCCTACCGAAATGGAGTTATTTGTTGAGTTCTGCCACACCGAACTCCAGTTCACAAGGATCACTTCTGTTTAATTCTTACTTAAACTTAATTCCATAAATGTTAGTATCAAATTATCTTCTCATTGCATTGTGTGGGTTAATTTTATTCCTTTAACCAGAAGGCAAGCTTTGTGAGGAGAGGACTGTGTGTTATAATTCTGTGTCCTTTATCGGATAGCCCTGGGCATGTAGCTGGCACTCGGTCCTGACTGGCTGACACATTCATTCATCACGTCCTCATGTGCTTTTTCTAGTCCGGGCTCTAAAGAGACCCATGGATTCCAGAAACATCAGCCTTTGCCAGTAGAAAAACACACTTCCAAGTCAACTGGGTGATTTGTGTTTTAGTCACTCTCCTAGATGATGCATGATTTTTTCTTGCCTCTTTTTACCTTGTCTCACTGTAGGTACCATGATGCATCATCAAGAGGACACGCTGGAGACAGCTAGGGTAAGAAACAAGATCACATATTACCCATGACAGTCAAAACTTCTGCTAATAGAAGGGCTAGAAATTAAAAACAGGATTATTTTTTGTTCATCTTCAAGTAGGTATTGGTAAAAAAATCCTTTTTAGACATCAACTCTGGATCAGACTCTAGAGGAGAGAGGGAAGCTGAGAAACAGAAATCAAATATTCAGATAACACGCCCCAGTGGGTTATATGTTCATTTGTCACAACCAGTACAGTTATTAACACCTGGCAGGTGTGATTTCAACCAAACTCAGAGTGACCAGGAACTCTTATATATATCCTACCACACGGTTACCAAATTATTCTAATTCAAATTTCTTTATAAACATTTTACCCAACTCTGTATTTTCTGAATTAGAACAATTATTTAACAAGGACTCATGAAGGTACATAATTATCACCTGCTAATTTTTTTTTTAATTTCATGGCTCAGAGGCTCTCAGGCTCTTCACCCTTAGCTTACCCAGTGTTCCCCAGCCATCGCTCCTCTCCAATAAAACCACTACCAATCCCATGCTTCCATTTCTCCCCTTCCCCAGCATTGATGTTAAAGGTAGGGAGAGAGGAAATAGCAGATGAAGGCTAAGGATAAAGGAGATGAACCACTCCGTTCAGATTAACAGGTGCTAAAAAAACAATCCGTTTGGAGCTCATTCCAAACGTAATGCAAACCTCACAAATCTTGAGAAATGCAATGACAACAAACATAAAATTGGGCTATTACTGAATTAAAATAGAATATAATGCTAGACACACTATTTAGGACTTAGCACCAAAAAAATTTATAAGTTTAGATAGATATCAATATCATGTGCTATTAAAAATTTAAGTTTTATCCTTAAACATTTTATTTCTACAAAAGAGCCGCCTATGCCATCCCATCTATGACAACTTGTCATTGGAAAGTTTACTGATCTATTTTGTAGATATAATTTTGAAATCTTTTGTTTACTCCGATGTTGATTTTTATACGTTTGGTCAATACTTAATGTCGCATAAAATTTATTTTTAAAGCCCAACATTTTTACGCAAACCACATTTTAGACATGGAGAACCCTAACTAATGACTAATGATCTATGGCCCGTGTTTAAAGAACCACCTTTCTTTTTTAATCCTCTAGCTGAATAAAACTGGGATGACAGTGATTAACTTGCCTGAGGAAATCCAGGAACTGTATTTATTTGAATTCCTAAGTGCCACCAAATACTTGGGCAAAAAAGTAAAACAGCATGAAGCAGAGTGTCTCCATCTCGACACTATCGACATTTGGGGCCAGGTAATTCTTCGTTGTAGGGAGCTACAATGTGCATTGTGGGATGTGTAGCAACATCCCTGGCATCTATGCACTAGATGCCAATAGCACCACCTCACCCTCCCAGTTACAATAACCCAAATGTCTCCAGACACTGCCAAATATTCCGTGGGGGCCAAAATCATATCTAGTTGTAAAGTAAGAGCCAGTATTATAAAGTGATAGAAAGATAAAGTGTGAGTCTCATAGTCATGGAAAAAAGCTCTATGCCTCTGCAATCTCACAGACGTGTCAATTTGTCTTTACGCATGATCTCAAAGTTTCTCCCAAGTTTCATATTTTCCCAATGGTATAATTTCCTCAAGGTACAAATGACACTCCAGAGACAAGAAGAAAAGTTTATTTCACTATCCAATTATTTTTAAAAAATTTAATGTTTGATAAAACAAAACTTTTAGTACCATAGAAATCTTTCAACATGTACAGTGACATACTGTTACTATGTACAATTTTGGAAACAAATGCTTCCAGCTCCCAAGTAAAGCGATGCTGAACATCCTGATTATACTTAAGCCGTAGAAAATTTCCTGGATGGTCAATGTGTTTCTTGGCTTGGGAAAAAAATATACAATTGAAAAAATATAAATAAGACCTTCAATGAGTTGACAACAACAAAAATGCTTTCTGAGGTTCAGACACCTGGATCTTCAAACTTCAGTCTTCCAGAAGTCCTTTAGAGTCACAGTCGGTCTATCAAAAATAAAAGCTCTTCCTATTACTGTGGCACATGGCATCTGGCTCATATACCATTCTTCACCAGCTCATGGATTCCATTCTCATCAATGATTAAAGGTGCATGGAATTCTTTATCCGCCACATAACTTTCTAGGCCCTAAAAGGAAGATTGAAATGAAACACAGAGCACTGATGGACACTAACCATGCAATGCTGGACTTAGTAGCTGTACTAATGACTTAAATTGTGAATACCAGAAGTTGGGTTAAGATGTAAAAATTTAAATCTCAAGAAAAAGCTATATAGTATAGTTTTTAAACTGAACTTAATGACCCACTTATGGAATTATAGAAGTAAAAAAACAAAGAATAAAATTATTCTGATTACATTATAATTTCTAAAGTTAATATGACATTCATTCTTCCTATAATCATCCCTCAATAGAGTTAATTTCTAGGCAAGGTGGCTGTCTCTGACACTGGAATTAACCAATACTGACAAGGAGCTCTAGAAAAAAATACTCTATACTTAGAATGTTCCAAAACTCAAACCAAACCCACTGCTGTCGAGTGGATTCTGACTCATGGAGACCCTAACCCATTGCCTTCAAGTCAATTTTGACTCATAGCAACCCTAAAGGACAGGAGAACTGCCCTACAGGGTTTCCAAGGAGTGCCTGGTGGATTCGAACTGCTGACCTTTTGGTTAGTAGCCATAGCTCTTAACCAGTACACCACCAGGGTTTCCATGGAGACACTAGGGACTCCTAAATTCCCCGGTTTTAGAAGAGCACTAGGTATATGAACAAAATAGTCTCTGAGAGGAAAAATGACACTGCAATAAAAAGATGACATCTAAAAACAAAGTTGACTACGTATTTTTTTAAGCCCATTGCATTTCAATATACAGGTGAAATGGACTAGACAGTAAAGATATTCTGTTAATGGCAACTAACCCACTTATGAGACACATGCAAAGCCATAAGAGGACTTCTCAAAGAGGATTCAGAACACAGCTTCTCAGCTCATCCCCAGGACAGTTCCTGAGGGCAGGACCATCAGAAGATGCTGCATCTCCCGTAAGGGCAAATACACTTAAATTAAAACCATTCCAGAATCCTACTCTTGCAAGAAAAGGAAGAAAAGCAGTGCAAACTTACTTCTCCAGCATAGGAGACAAGAGGAGAGATTTCACACTGGATTGGTACATCATTGGCATCCTTCAGGCTAAGAAAAAAACCAAACACTTGTTAAACACTTTGCTTCCCATGTTACTTGCCACCGTGAAGGTACAGACCATAACTTTCCTCAGAGAAGCTTGCAGATTGAGCAAATAGAATGGATCCTATTCTGACGATCGCTAAATTCCCTGAAGATTAAGTTAACATGGAATTACAACGGTCAGCAAGATACTATTTGCAGCAAGTACAAGGAATTACTGGTAGCTCTTTAAAGGACATCACCAATGTTGACACACTATCCCCTTATGTACATATCGCTGTTTATCATTTCCAAGTTTCCATCAGATAAAGGAAGGAACTATTTATTGAGTATATTCCATGTGCCAGGCCCAGTGCTAGGTGTCTGGAGTACTTCAAGTTTCATATTGATCCTCACCACAACCTTGTCAGTTAGACAGGAATGCTGACAAACATTCTAAAGCTGCAGTGTCCAGTATAGCAGCCACCAGCCACTTGCGGCTATTTAAACTTAAATCTAAATTTTAAAAAAATTAAAAATTCAGTTCCTCGATCATAATAGCCACATTTCAAGTGCTTAGTAGCCACAAATGACTACCAAACTGGACAGTACAGATGCAGAATAGTCCCTTCCTTGTAGAATTTCTATTGGACACTATTGTTCTAAAGGTCAGCTCTATTATTTCCCAGGACAGGTTTTTCTGTACACTCCAAATTTCTAGATTAGCTGAGCTGATTTACTCAATATATTTCAAAGTGCTTCTCTGTTACTGTTAGCAAAAGTCCCTTTTTCAACAGCTAACACAGAATGCACCCAAGTGAAGGCACACACTCTCACACTGATAGTATTTGCATCCTGAGTTTCGAAATTATCTAACACAAAAGTCAATAAACAGTATTTCCAGTATGTTTACAGTCATTTGGCCTCTGGGTTATTCACTGTTTCAAGAATCTTACCAACAGGACACAAGGCACAAAAATCTAGTCTCCTGCAGCCTCAAACCACAGCTTTTCTTTGCTTTGCCAAGTACACAGACTCAGGCTTTGGTGGAGTCAGTAACATCAGGGGGCTTCTGAGATAGCCACAGGCCAACCTTTCTCTAACTAAAACCATTTACTTAGGTATCCAAGGTGCTCTATACCCTACTCCATCTTACTTACCCTGCTACTTTCCACCCACACCAGGCCAGTCACTCTCTCCTGGATTACTCCAAGTCATTCTCAGGTGTGATCCCCTGGCTATCCAAATCATACCCATCCTCCAAGGTTTGGTCAAAGCCAATATTCCCTTGACAACCACATTTATTTATTATATATGTATATGTATATGTACATGTATATGTATATGTGTATATATATATATGACAACTGCTAAGTCACTGACCTCCTAGAGCAATTATTGTTTGTACTACACATTTAGCATGAAATCACATACTGCCTAATGATGCGATTTAACTATTATGTCTATGTATCTCGAGCCTCCCAACAGGCTTTAAGAAATGACTTGCTTCTCTCATGTAGATACTTCAGCATCTAGCACACTGCTAAGGTTGTTAGCAGGCCTACCAATGCTTGTTGGCTAAATGAATAATGAACTATGAGGGTACATGGATAACAGACAACTGCTGGAGAAAAGACTATGCACAGACTAGCACACATCTCTCTAGACATGTGCCAGATTCTATCAAAAGGGCTCAAGGGGTTTGGCCCAGACCCTCTGGGGCAACTCAGAGTCACATTGAACCTGACTGTAAAAATGATGGCCCACCCCACTGATAAGCTATATATAGTCAGTTCCATCTGAACCCCTGGAGGATTTAGTATACCAGGATCAAAAGATTATTTTGACCCTGAGGAACATACAGCTGGTCTGAATATAACTTCCCTCCTAGCACAACAAAGATACCCAAAGAAACCAAGAAAGTTAATAAATAAAGTTGGGTGTTCTAGAGGAAGGAAGACAGCAGCTACCATGACCAAATGTAAAATCTCAGCTTATAAGCAAACCAGTCCAGTAACACTATTGCCCCCAATTCTTTAGCCAAGCAAACTCTTAGCATCTAACACTGTTCAACAGGCTTTCAGGTAAAAAATAATGTCATTTTGTCCAAACTCAGCATCCTTGCTTCCATTCTTTTGGAATATCTCCAATGTGTTTCTTCCCTATTTTACACAAAATCGTTCTTTTCCATCTCTCACTTTTTAGTAATCCTCATCCACTCTGAGGGCATCCTTTGGTGCTAAGGATTTCAGCAAGAACTATTTCTGCACCCATGATCTTACTGGGGTCTAAATTTTTATTTCAGTTTAATGATTCTACAAATGGCTGAAATGACATAATGTGTGTGGCAGCGGGGGCGGGGCGAGGGGATTACTAAATAAAAGACCCCAAACAAGAGCTAACAATGTTTAAACCTTTTTGTATCTTGGCTGAGATAGCTAAATGTTGTTTTCAGGTATATAATTAAGAAAGTATTTTACTCTTTAGGGTAAAAGCTGTAGTTCAATGAGAAGAAAATTTAGGGCCAAAACTTTATTTCTTTAATTACAAAATCATCTTGCTTCCAGGAATTAAAAATGGCAGATGAGGCAGAAAGGACAGAGAGCGCTGCACGCAGCTCCCATGGCCTAAGAGACAATAGTCAGCTACGGCTCCTAGAAAAGACCAGCCAGATTTGCGAGCCCACTTCCTGGTCTACAAGGCCACACATCACAGAAGTGCTGACACTCCCTGGGCGCGTCTCCACAGCACGAAGATGAGCGGCAGTGGCAGGAAAACGCATGTGTGTGAAACTGACATCAGTGCTACGCGATCTCTAAAATGACTTCCGTCTCCAGATCCTTTGCCCTGTACACATTTCTCCAATTATCTTAAAATCGTACATTTCAAACGAAACTTAGCAAGAATATCAAGCTGTCTCTTTAGCTACGAAAATAATGGCTTTCTCAAGCTCTTCTGTCTGTACCCAGATGAGAGAAATCTGTGCTACTTCTAGCTAAAGCCCCCCACCAAAAAAAAAAGCCCCCCACCACTAGGACAAAAAGATACTTTTCTCACGAGCAGGATAATAACTGAATAAAATGAATGCACGATGACCACAAATGAGAGCTGTGAATGTAGAGCAAATCCAAATAACTGTTTTCTCCACACTAAAGGTCATCAGCCGTGCCAGGAGCAGTTAGCTTTACACCAACAGCACACGGCCCATTCAGTGAGACAGATCTGCAGAACGCCATTTTCGCCTAGGTGGGCTTAGGCTACAGGGGTGCCCTGGGATCCAAACGTGTTCTCCGTGGTCTGTCACCTGCTCCGAATCTTACCTACCACCTGTAAACTTGCTACCGCAGGCTCCAACAGGCAGGATTCTTTAGTAAAGCATGCTCCCCATTTCCAGCATGCACTGAGATTCTGAGTTAGCGTCACCCAGACAGGTACCTGCTACCAGGTAAGCAGTACACCCCCACCAAAGCGTCAGCCATTCTCCCTCATTCCCCCGAGAGACAGAGCACTAACTACAATGCCAGTTAGTACGGAGGGAAGCACAGCCCCGTCACCATGCACTGCAGGTAGGCTGGTATATTTACTTGTGATTGACATCAGCTGTGATGGTCTCTGACTTTCCATTTGTAGCACCACTACTAGGAATAAATAAGCATTAATGGAAATGGAAACAAATCAAACAATAACAATGAAGTGGGGGTGCAAAATATACTTGACCAATGGCATGTATTTATGGTAAGCCATAAACCGGGCAAGGGAGACCAGAGGGGGGAAAAACCAACTTAACGGCCAGAGATGAAGCATGAGGGCAATCTGACATGCCACAGAGCAGGCTCGCTGCCGAGACAGAAGCTGGAAAATGGCCTGGGACTGCAAGACAGAGGCCACCACTGCTCTTAATTGTGAATACACAATAATGGCGCCAATAAGTGCCAAGGCACAATGTTTTGACATTTATGAAGGCATTCTAGTACATGCGGCCAACCATTTCATCCTTTAAGAACGTAAATTATATGGCACAATGTTTTTTTACATAAGTATGGAAATACTGAATGATTTAGAAGGGGAGAATTCTAGGTGCCGATGTAAGTTTTATCATAAAATATAAGAACCACTTAACTTAAACGTGCTTTATCTTGGATAGGTATAGCTGTAAGTACTTTTTTTTTTTTTTAACTTCTAAAAACCCAAAACATTTCTCAAATTTCAGTTTCAATGAATACAAAGTGAATGTAAACTGGCATTCACTCCCCTTCTGACACCTTCCTCAGCAGCCTTAAAGGACGGTGGTGAGAACTGTGGCGGTCCTGCTTCTCAAGGGCAGCCTGTGGGTGGCGAGCCTTTTGTGGGTCTCATGCACAGCGCTTGCTTGTACTGAGGCCACAGATACCCGAGCAGCAACAACCAACCCTCTGTGGCTGAAACACTGACAGCACACGGACTTGGCTGTGGTACGGCATGCCACTGATGGCCTTTAACCATACGGTACACCAAAGGAATTAGCTTCTCACCATTATTCAGCAGGAGTCATCTCACTGACCTGGTGGAGATGTATCCAAACAAGAGATTCCTCTTTAAGAGGGAGTAAAGCTATCCTTCTCTTTGCAATGGACAAAGCTTTCATTATTTCACATCAGGAACTGCCTACGTGAATATTTTGCTTCTGTTAAAAAAGATCTAGGAATACATCAGAAAGAGACGACAAAGAAGTCCAAGAGGAAAAAACCAAAAAAGCATTCACAGAAAGAGAAAAGATGTTGACTTACCGGGGAATTGCTGGAAGGCGAGAGCCGTTTTCATCTATGAAGTGGCCCCCCGCATTGAGGACCCAGCAGTGGTGAAGGGACATCAAAGCATGTCTTGCAGTAGTAGGGTTGTCCTTCCCATTCTGACTGTCTGCGTTCTTCAGCGGGGAAAACTCATCTTCCCGTAATACTTCATACACCACAAACTTCCTAGAGTGGGACCATAAAAAGACTTCATCACGACATAAAACTGCATACACGCCTTCTGACTCCTCTCTACAGAGCTAAGTCTTTGGTCTTCAATAATATGCTCTCTTAATCCAATTTCAAATGAGTGTGAATGAAATAACACTCATCTCTTTGCTGACAAAAGCTGGAATTCCTTCTCCAGTGCAAAACTGAGATATCGTTTCCACTCCCAAGTATAAAACACTTCAGCTTAGGTCAGAAAGATGTGAAAGCCTCACATAAAAAGATCATATTAGCATCCGCTCCGGTGGGGGGTGAGCAGGCAAAAAGGATGATGCAGAAATGTACCTGGTGAGATTAATCTTACACAGCTACTTTTCGTATCAGTCAGATTCTGAGACATGTATCTCAACACCAAATGTGATCTTTTACAGCGAGGTACAGAATCTACAACCACGTTCACGGAAACATTTACTCAAAGGTCGGTAATCTATCCTATGCACAAAATGGCTCAATTCTTTATCTCAACCTTTTTCAGTCTCTCAACCAAAATAAATGACTTTAAAAATTTTATAGAACCAGAAAATGAATTAATTGATTTAAAAAAATGTATTCTTTGGCAACTCAGACCACACTCCTGAATTGGTGGTTTTATACTACGGAATTATAATGAATCTAGACAGTACACCATGGTCAAAATACCGTAGCTGACATATGTGCTATCGAATGTTTCTTTAAAACAGTTTCTTGCCTAAGAGAGTAAAAACAGCATTTCAGGACATGTATCACCTTACTGGTGCTATTCGAAACATACTTTGCAAACTGGAAGATGTCAAAGACAAATTTTTCCATCTTTATTCCATTTGGTTTGTCTGGCTGAACTAACTGCCCCTGTGAATCCACATACGGAATCTTCTTCTGAGCCACATGGTGCTGCAACTGAGGTTCATAAACACTAAGAAGAAAAAAAGATACAATTACTTTCTGGACTGAAAACACCAGAAAATCTGATAAAACTCAGGAGCAAATGCATCAACAACCAGTACTAAGATTTTCAAAGTGAAGGGCATTTGTTAAGTTTCAGTTCATATTTAAATAGTAAATGAACAGCTGTCTCCATTCATTTCCTTATATTAATCAAATGACCTCTACAAAAAAAAATACACACACGGCTCAATACAAGTGTTTCCCCATAATTTCCGCGTCTTTTATAAGATGCCCTGCTCTTTGCCCCAACTTTCCCAACTGAGATCCCTTCAGGTCTGAGATGGAAAGATGAGTCACTATGGATAAACGAGTAACAGTTACCTATGACATAGTGGAATAGGAATACTTTGGAACTGGGGTCGATATTCTAAAATAAAGCTTATTAACTTTTTAAAAAGTAGATGGTCATCTTGATTACCTAGATGCCATCAAATGAAGAATGAGGTAATGAGAATGTTCATTTAAAAAGTCTGGTGAGATAAAACAGCTCATATTTTATTCTTTGGGGCACTGCCCTACCATGCTGGTATCCAGGTATCAAGTTCTTTTTTCTTCACTCTTCAAAGTACTACTTCCTAAATGCTAGTCTGGGAATCAGCTGTGTTAGAACTCTTTGGACAGCTTTCTAAAATGACAGATGCCTTGGATCTACCCCAGAAATTCTGATTAAGTAGGTGTAAGGTGCACACCTGTATTTTTGAGAAGCTACCAGTTGTCGTGGGTGTTTCATCTCTTTTTCTTTGCTTTCCCAGAACTTAGTACGGTTCATGGGAGGAGAGAAGAGGGGGCAAAATGCTTCAGACTCCAGCTAATGCCCTAGGAAATGTGCTCCTACTAATCCTCACCCTAGGAAAGAGCTTACCTTACAAAAACAACTACAACATGGGAGATTTCCATTTGATAAAGGTGATCCACCAAGAAGCTGAATTCCGTGGGGTAAAGGACTTGGGGTGTCTGCCTACCTCTCAAGTGGATTAATTTCTGATTAATAACACATAAAGGAAGCAAAGGCCCCCATCTTGCCCATACTTGACTACATCTCTCAGAAATGGTACGGTGAAGAAATGGTTGGCGATGTTTCCCGAATTAAACAGCAGCCGTCCATCTGGGCTTCGTTTCTGTGCTGTTGCCAGGGAAATTTCACTATATTCTACCACCTGGTATACTCCATCCACTCGGCAAACCACTCCAACTGGTTCTGTGGGGTTTGTTTTCTCTACCACCTATCCATAAAAGAAAGACAACAGTAAAGGAAGAAATTTAAATATTTTTTGAATTTCCACCATTTTCAAATGCCATGTTACAGTGTTGCTTATATAATCTTTAAGATATTAAGCAAGAGGAATCTTTAACTTTAATCACCTAACCATCTTTCTATACTTTGACAGATGACTTTCCAGTCAGAAATGAGGTAAATTATTTCCCTCCTACTTATCACCCAACTAAGCCATGGAGTAAAAGATCCATCATACACATATAGCCCAGAGGAAATGAAGTTGGACTGCAAACAAAGGAGGAGTCTACATAGCTTGTATTTTATTGTTAATTATTTCTTAACCACGCTCAGCCACTCTGAGAATAAATTAAAAGAAATTTCTCTGGGATTCATAACAAAAAAGGTGATTCAAGAAGTAAGGCATTTTGTCTCTCATTTTATATTGCTCAAATCATTAGTTCATTTGAAAACAGTGCCTTTGTAATTGCCATTCATGAATATAGCATATTTCTTGTTTTTCAGGAACCTAGACTTGAGGTAAGGGGGTTAGAACAGGCCAGTCACTGGGCACCCACTCCAACTCCAATCAGAGAGCCCACTTACATTGCTCTGTTTGCATAATGAATTTTGTCTGAAGTAAGAGATTCTACTCTTTAAATTTTTTTTTTAAACCAGTGATTTGATTATCACTGGTTCTAGACTGCTTGGGGAGCTGAGAGAAGGGTATGTATCAAAATCAAATGGAGAATGTAAGAGTCTGTGATTTGAAAAAAAACCTCACAGGTGATTCTGATACCCCACCACCTTACTCCCACACAGGAATCACTGACCTAAATTAAATGTTTAGAAGATAATTATGTACGAACTGGATGCAACGCACAAGTATAAAACCAAGGTTCAGATAAGATGAAAATCCAACAGAAGAATCAAACAGTAAAAGCTATTTGAAGATTTTGTCTTGTTTGCCTTGTCCAACTAATAATTCAGCATGCTTCAGAGTATTTTTAAAAATCTGTCCCGAATTTGCAAAGTCTATCCTAAATGTACATGAAATTATACCAATAAAATTAAAACTTTTCTTCAGCAACTGATTTCTTAAAGTAAACACGGCCAGTAACGGTCTCTTCCAGGCAAGGAAAGCCACTATTGAGGACTTGGTTTACACAGCAATTAGTGCTACAGTCGCTGAGTCTAGCTGTGAGGCAGGCCTGCTGGATACGTCAGGCCTCCTGTGTAGTTACACTGTTTGCCCTGCTGAAAGGAGCACAGTACTCAATGAAAAGAAACTTTTACCAAGGAAATGGATTAAACTGGAGGGAAACATTACACAGCAAAATGATTTGAACCAATCAGGGGCCTATTTCCTGTCTATCAGCCCACCACCACCTCTCACTTCACATACACTACACTGGGTTATCTTCCTAGATGGGAATTTGCAAGACTCCTCTCATTCCCATTAAAACAAAAAACATGGATTTATTTTACAAATCACCTCTATACCCCTTCTGCCAATCAGCCAAGAAAAACAAGGATAAGCAAGGTCACATTTGACATATCCAAAGCGTTAATCTGCCAATGAAAGGATTACTTCTATAACAACCATCAATCAACCTCCAGGTATCATAAAAGTCGACATTACTGACAAAAGCCCTGTAAAGTGCATGAAGTTGAAATCAGTTTGTATTACACAGAAAAGATACATGGTATAAAATTAAGAGGTTTACTCAACTTTCTACAAGTTAAATCCTGAAAAGCTGAGTCCAAAATAACATTATAACCTAAATAGGTTTTGGTATTATAAGAGCTTTACGGAACTATCTTCATTTAACAATCATTGCTAACCTTTTAGCTCTCTGCTTTTGCAAACCACCCCACTCTTTCTCTTCTCAAGGCTCTCACTCCATAAAAAATGCTTAATGCACCAAGATCCAAAACAACAAACCCATTGCCACTGAGGTGATTCTGACTCACAGTGAACCTACAGGACAGAGTAGAACAAACTGCCCCACTGGGTTTCCAATGAGCAGCTGGTGGATTCGAACTGCTGACTTTTTTGTTAGCAGCAGAGCTCTTAACCACTGTACTGCCAGGGCTCCAATGCACCAAGATATGAGCCTATTAAAGAAGTACTGCAAAGAATTCTATTACTACACTATGACTCAGTCCCCAATTCAGGCGTTTTTAAATACGTATTTTAATATCTTGATTTTCTTACTAATAAAGGGGGGCAGATTACAGAAACGATTTCCAACATTTCTAAATGTTTTTAGCATACTGCCCCATAGGGTTTCCAAGGAGTGGCTGGTAGATTCAAGTGTGAATTCTAGTCCTGGTTTCACTAATAGGATTACTGACTTTGAACCTAGGACTTAAAACTACTGGAACTGTGTGATTATGTCTGAGATCAAAGGGGCTGAACAGATGATCTCTGAGGCCCCTTCCAGATCAAGACTCGGATTTTACAGAATTTAAACTGATGCTGATGCTCAGAGCAGTAAAATTTGAGCTTCTGTTTTAGAGAGAAGAGTGACACCAAGTGGAACAAGTCGGAAGCACACTGATTTTTGTTTTTTTTTAAAGATTAGTTACTATTTAGAGTCCAATACACTACGTTTCTATTGCAGTTTAGTAGCTATTTACAATACAGTGCAGACAGTCACAGAATATTGGAAGAGGCACAGATCTTAAATATGCTGACTAAACCATCTCTTTTATTCCTGGTGTCAGAGGAGTCTTATTATGTTTACCAGCTCAATCTTGTATTCATAAACTTAAGACTTCAGCTTTGGCTGTAACTTCACATTTGATTTACCGATTAATTTTGAGAGAAAGGACATCTTTACAATATAAAATCTCCAACCAGGAACATGGTATGTCTCTTACGACAGGTTTTGTTTTTAAATCCAAATATTTCAAATTTATAAGCAGTTTATTTTTGTCAGGAGCTGGTACAGTTTCAAGCTTTTGGCAGAAAGGGCTTCCCTCCAAGTTGATATTATAAAATTATTCTATTTCTATCATTTTTATGGTTTCATTTTTTGTATTTAACTATGTAACCCATTTTAAAATGATGTTATTATGAGCTTTGAGGCAGAGATGTTAATTATATTTAACCAGTTCTCCTACTTCATTTATTGAATAGTACACTCTTCCCCCCACTGACTTGAAATGCCATAATCTTATACAGTTCATTCTATAAATGGACTGTTTCTGACCCATGTGTTCTGTTCCATTAATCTGCCATTTACTGCTATCAGTAGCACACACCTAATTACTTTCTGACAATACATTTTAATATCTGGTAGTTTGTCACCAATCCTCCCTCCCCCCATCATCATCCTCTTTCAACATTTTCTTGGCAATACTTACAGGTTTATTCTACACTTTGCAGTCATTTTGTCCAATGTTCCCAAAATTGCTTCATTGGGATTTTGATTGGGATTGTGTTGTACTTTAATTTGGTGAGAACTGATACCTTTACAAACTTAACTAAATCTTTCCAGCCAGGAAAGTAGTATTTATGTCTTTTTTTAAGTCTTCAAATAGTCTTCAGTGTTTCCTGACTATTTTATTCCAATGTATATTACATATTTTGTTTGCTACCAAAGAGGCATGCCTCCTATAATTTCATCTACATGATAAAAAAAAAAAGTCGAAGGAATACTGCCAAGGACTGAGACTTATTACATGACATACAAACTTCTTTCTACCACAGTATGTTTGTGGTCATTCTAGAAGTTATTAACCTCCTTAGCTGTCCTTATCCCCAACCTGCATGTCTTCATCTTAGTAACAAGAACACCATGAGGTAACTTGCCAACTGCCTTGCTGAAGTCTCAATCTGCTATTACTACCATATTTCCGTTGTCTACCACTCCAGTAATTTTGTCATAGGAAGAAATGAGTTCATCTGATCAAACACAAGTTGATATTTAATGAATCCATCTCTGGCTGATGATTACCATTCACTTTCCCAAGTACTTCCAAATATTTTCACATTTTAAACTCTTATTTAGGATGAACAGTGTGTACGATTATTTCTAGAATCAAATATTGCTAGTTTAAGACAAAAAAGGGGGAGGGGGGTGGTGTAGGTTAATTACCTCAGAGGCATGAATGGTTCTGAAATACTCAACTTAGACTGAAACATCTAGTACAGCCCCCAGGATGTATGTACTGACAAGGAAGACCATTAGCATCACCTTCGCTCCACAGTCTGCTCCTTTCTGAATGCAAAAGCCGATGAACCGTGGATCCGCCACTTTGACTAATATGTTGTCAACGCAGTAGACGTGAATGCTCCAAACGCCCCTCTGCTGCATATCGTCCACAATATTCTGGGCTGCAAGAGCCCGATAAAGACCACCATTCCCATCTGGGAAATAAGGCAGCCCATTAGTGGTACGCCAAATCCCGTCACATCAGTAACCCACAGGTCGTTTAGTATTTCCAAACTGGGGCGAAGGTCTCTGAAAACCACCATTTCACATTAAAGGGCCAAGAAAGCGAAATACCATTAAGGAAGGATTCAGGTATCGCCGTTATACTACGTGCTTCTGCACGCTGCTTAGCACACAAGTATCTGGAAAGTAACATCATTAATGCCCAGCCAGGCAACTGAGTCCCTTTTAATAATCTCACCTGTAATATACTGTGAGATAAGAAATTCTTTATCAGACAATGGTTATTTCCTAAGATTTCAAGGTTCACTGGCATTTGTATAAATTACTTCTGCATCTCCAGCCCAAATGCTGATAATCTCTCCTATCTCGAAACTACAAGAGCATTTTAAATCAGATAATTTGTTAAAAGATCAGATTAATACAAGGGTCTACTCTGTCTTAAACTAAAATATAAGTAAAAGCGTCCTCCCGCCATCTATTTTTAGTGCTCTTTTCACAGTTTAAATGATGAAGAGAAATCAGACAACCTCACAGAATTGATCTAAGAATAGTAACCCCTTCCATTAACAAAAAGAATTAACGATGAAATCGAAGCCCACCGTGGAGATCACCACATTAATGCTGTTGTTTCCTTCCTGTCAGCCTCTCCTCCAAGTACAGACTCACACAGACATGAATCGCCAGTGGTGATTTTTATCACTAAGTCATTCTTAGGTCACTGCACGTGGCTCCCCAGGCAGCACACAGTCTAATTCCAGGAGGTGCCGTTAACAAATGGCAAGGAGCACGGGGCCCCCGCAACTGCCCAAAGTGCTGGCCCTATCGTACCGTGTACATGGTTTTGTAGCTTACATTCTCTTAACCTACTCAAACTACTTCCCTGTGTCATTTAATGCCTCCAATTATCTTAATACTGCTTAATAATTCAGAAACCCTGGAAGCGCACTGGTTAAGAGCTACAGCTGCTAAGCAAAAGGCGAGCAGTTCAAATCCACCAGACGCTCCTTGGAAACTCAATGGGGCAGTTCTACTCTGTCCTATAGGGTCACTATGAGTCAGAATCGACTCCGAGGCAATTTTTAATACTTAATTCTAGAGGAATTATAATTTAGCCTCTCACTGATTAAACAGTAAATGATTTCCAGTTTTTCACTCTAATAAATCAGGTAGTCATGTACCTTGCTGTACATAAAACACCGAGCAAAGAGAATGAACACCCTGAATGCTGCTCAAAGTGCTCTCTAGTGCGGACTTCCACAAAAAGTATATGGGCATCCATTTCACCACTGGGCATTTTCATTTTCTTAAATCATTGCCAAATTAAAAAAAAAAAAATTTTTTTAACATCCAAATCACCATCTTAAAAAGCAAATCAAAATATAATGATTGATAATATTAGCATTTCTTACCACCATTAAACAAGGAGGGTTACAAACCTGGAGCCATAGAAACGCTGCTCTTCTCTTCTAAAATAATCTTCCCATCAAACCGCATAGCAGGCAGCATTCCCTGCTGAAAAAAGATTACATTCTCCTTTTTTAAACCAAAGTACTTGTGCTTTGCAAAGAACTCCTTTGTAGATTCCATTGTTCTGCCGCTGGTCATTATATACCTTGTAAGAAAAAAAAAATTTTTTTTCAAAGCAATAATACTATATAAATTAGAACAAAATAAAGTTTTGTCTGTTTTCTAGGCTAAAGAAAATCTCTGAGAGCAGTGCTTCTCGTTTTGAGTTCCTTCATCCTTTTCCTGGATAAGACTCATTTATTAGCTACTACCCAGAAAAAAAAAAAAAAAAAATTTTTTTTTTCTTACCCAAAGGGAGGAGCCCTGGTGGCGCAGTGATTCAGAGCTACGGCTGCTAACCAAAAGGTTGGCAATTTAAAGCCACGAGCTGCTCCCTGGAAATTCTACAGGGCAGTTCTACTCTGTCCTAGAGGGTCACTATGAGTTGGAATCGACTCAATGGCAATGGGACCCAAAGGGAATTTCCTACAGTAATTTCATCAATCCTTGTGTATATTAAAAAAAAAATCTATCTAATGATATTAAACATACTTCCTGCAACAGAGAGTCTGTACCTGGCTATAGCAAGGATTTTAGAATTCTGTGAAAAGTGTATTCTGAATTTAAAAACTCCTACAAAAAAAAAATTTTTTTTTTTTTTACTCTAGATAAACGGAGAGGAGGAGGTAACTACCCCACATTCTGGAAACCCTGGTGATGTAGCGGTTAAGAGCTACTGCTGCTAACCAAAAGGTAGGTAGTTCAAATCCACCAGGTGCTCCTTGGAAACTCTATGGGAAAGTTTCACTCTGTCCCATAGGGTTGCTAGAGTTGGAATCAACTCGACAGCAACGGGTTTGGTTTGTTTTTTTTTTAATATCCCCAGCACCTAAAAGCAGGCACTTAATAAATATTGGTTAGTATGACTAAATGAATAAGGACAATGGTATAATTTCCCACCAGAGTAGGTATCTGTTTAACAACATATCCTGGGTATTTTTAACTTTGGTTCAAAAGGTTTGGTCATGATTGAGACTGAGATGACAAAAGATGTGGCTAAATTGCTGTGTATAAAAAAAGAACAGAAATTCTATGTTGCGAGAAGGTAGGAGAAAGACAGAAGGAAGTCCAACATGACAGTGGGAGGCTAGAACCGTAAGTCAAATGGTAGCCACTCAACAACACAGATGTTCCTCAGAAACCCCCAGAGGAATCAAGATGGAAAAAAAAAAAGTTCACAGCACTCTTGTCCAGAAGAACTAGAAAAGCTGGGAAAAGTATGAAAAGCATATTTTTAAAGGCATCAGAGAGCTACAGAAGCAACAAGAACTGGAACTAAAATTCCACAGAGGGAGAATCTTTCAAAGCGGAACCGAGGATAAGCAGCTGCCTTTTCCAAAGGTATTTGCTGATTCGGACACTGGCTAGTGGTGGAGAATCCGGGCTTGGACCAGGCAGGAGGTTACTGCTGGGGGACAGAAAAGCCAGCAGAGCTTTTGTTGGTCACATGGGGCTGAACAGACAAGATTAGAGACAAACACACAGCTGACTTCTCCTTCAAAACATGTGCTAACTTCCAAAGCTGCTCCGGAAGGGAGATTTAAAGAGCTGAACCAAAACTTTTAAAGAGCAAAGCAGAATTTTCGGTCATCTCTCGGTGTTTAGGAGACACTGTCTGAGGAAGGGCCGTGAGAACACTGCATCCTAGTACCAGTTGCCACTGAGTCGGTCTGAATCATGGCGACCCCATGCGTGTAACAGTAGAACTGTGTTCCACAGGGTTTTCAATGGCTGATTTTTCAGAAGTAGATCGTTAGGCCTTTCTTTCGAATCACCTCTGGGTGGGCTTGAACCTCCAGCCTTTCAGTTAGCAGCTGAACGCCTTAACCATTTGCACCATCCAGGGACTCCCTAGAAGAGACTAAGAATCCAAGTTGGGTGCGCATAGCAGAGAAATCAGGGGAACTTTCAGTATGTGTGGGAGGGAGAAGGGCAATGAAGTCTGGAGTGATGCCTATTCAACTCTGAAGCGATACCTGGCAGGAGGCTAGAGAACCTGGCACTTAGGCCATGAGTTTCTAAACAGAGAAAGCCCACTGAGTACCCAAAGCAATGGCTGAAAATAGACCCACACCACATCACCCTGACATTTCAGATGCCAGATGCTCTGGGTGGTAGGGGAGAGGATGTGAAGCTAGAAGGGCACTGGATGTCTCAACAGCAACACTAGAAGCAATAAAGTAATGCCTTCAAATTTCAAATTTCAGAGGGACAATTATTTTTAACTAGAAATTGTATACCTAGAAAAACTATCAGTTTCTGGATCAATGAAGTTTCTAGACTTTGAGGGCCCACTGAGTACCCAGAGGTACTCAGGTAGGGATGTAAAAATTGGATGTAGGTATACATTGCTCACTGAGGCTACAGTGATTATCCTTCTAGCTATAATATTACTTTTAGTATGTATAGTAAATTGTACCTTGGGAGAAAATCAGAAGTAACAGGAAATATGCCCACTTATGAATAAAGTCTATATACATTTGAATATTATAAACCAATATATGTTCAAATACCTTCCATAATAATACACAGCTTACCACGGAATAATGCATTTGTTGCCATGATATTTTTCAGCTAACTGTTGTAGCTTCAGGATACGCTCTGCTTGAATCTGAAAAAGTGTTTTATGGGATGGCAAACCAACATCATACATCCCCTTGGGATATGCGACGCCAAGTCTTGTTCCCTGTCCACCAGCTAGAAGAAGAACTGCTACTTTGTTCTGAGAAATCTGGAAAAGTCCTAAAAGAGAAAATGTGTTTATCACAAAACTTCTATAATTCAACATTTTAGGATTATATATCCCTAGGTGGCAGCAGAGAGTCATCTTAGCTGCACAAGGCATAAAGGACAAGTGAGCCGCAGAGAACTATGGGCTGACCATCTTGTTAATACAACATTTTAATTATTAAAGCAATTAAATGTATATAACCCAACCAAATGCCAAACAATGAATGCTACACTTTAATAAACTAGTATTTTTTTTATGGTAACATCAGAAGTCAAGGATCCAAGAGATGTTATAGATGTTTCGTAAGTATGTGACTATTTGTTTGATGTCAAGAAAAAGACCACATAAAAGATACCAGGGTTTCAAGATGAACAATGATGCTATGAAATTATCTCCAGCCTATAAATCAGTCAATAATAATAACTAATCAATGAACATGCAAATAGACTAGACAAGCTACCACCCAGTAAATGTAAAGAAAAGAAACCCTCCGTCAGGAAAACAGTATAGTACAATGGCTAGGAACCCAGGCTCTGAAGTCAAGCTAGCTGGGTCTGAAACCTAACTCATTTGAATGGGCCTGGGGGACTACCTGCAAAGGGGAATGAAAGCACATCTAGAAATGCCCCGTATTTTGATTAGCGTGGTAGCTACATGGTATACATATTTGTTAAAACTCATGAAACTGGTATGTCTTATTATATGTAACTATACTTTAATAAAATTGATTAAAATGTCTTTTTTAAACAATGGGCCATCTACAGCCACTCAGAAGAACTTAAGACTCAAAGTCTTTTTGTTGCTGATTTATTTCTTCTGTCTGTTTTCACCACTTGAATATTCAGCAATAAGGGGTAATCAAACAATCTCTGGATAAAAATGTTATTCTCTGGACTAAAATAAACTCAGGATGGAGTTAAGATTCGAGGGAAAAAGAGAGGAAGAAGAAAGGAAAGGAAAAAGTAAAGAAACTAAAAGCTACTGAAAGACAGATTCTCAGTTTGGATTAAACACACACACAACCCAAAATCTTGACACTGGAAGGTGAACAATCTCAGCACATACAGCAGAGTAGCCTGTGTAAGAGCCAACATGGAGACTGGGACGGTAGAAAAACAGTAAAATTTCAAATGAAAGCAAAGCAATGGTTGGTGTTTTTCATCCTTGTTTTCTGAATTTCGTACTTTGACTAAAATTCTTGGAAATGTTATGGCCTGCTGCCTACAACTGAAGGTCATGTTGAAAGGGGCAGTGGTGGCCAATATTGATTATTATTACTTTTGAAATTCTTAGTAATGTGGGTTTATTTACTTTACCAACTTTATGTTTTAGGTGTTTGTGATATATTAGGTTTTCTTAAAGCTAATATACTAGTACATCAAGAACTCAAAGAAATACACTAGATAAACTCGCTGTAAAATTAAAACTATCCCCAGTCCTGAGTCTACATTTTTTTCTTCATTATGAGTGTAGTCCAAGACATTATTCGGCAACTATTCTAGCTGTTTTGTCAATTAGAAAATGTTAAAGCAATTATATATTTCTATAATTTTCACCTTTGATATGAAGCTGATCTTAGCTACCTGAGATTTAATTTACTCTTTCTTCCCTGCCTCAAACCAGACTTGTGCTTGTAATTAACTCCACAGCAGTTAACAGTACCTGATTAGAGTCTGAAAGTAAGAAAACAAAATCAGGGGTAACTAATGTTAACGCCAAGAAAAAAAGCCAGCGCCGTCGTGTTAGACCCCACAATAGTAGCTATGATCTAAAGCAGACAGACTTTCCCTGTTTTAGAGAGAACAGGTTCAGAGAAGTTAAGGGTCCTGCCCAAGGTGACTCAGCTAGTAAACCCGATGAGGATCAGAAGCCGACTCCAGGGCCCACCCACCACCACACCATGCTGCCTCTGGAGTGTAGACTGCGGGCAGCCTCTGTCACACCCAGTTAACAGAGCTATTACAGCACCATCATTGTTAGGAGTATAAACTCTCCTTCCAATTTCCGTGTTCCCCTTTCTTCCCTTTTTCACTGAATTCATGAGAAACGGTACTGCCCCTTTTTTTTTTTTTTTAATGTCTTAATCACCACCTTACAGAGAAAAGCTGCTGCACCAGGAAATGCCAACAGTCTCCAAAGCTTCCCAAACACTGACATTTCTAACAGTATTCCGGGTCTGTGTTCACCTTACATAAGCCCCGTAACCATCATATCCTAACAGACTGAGCTAAAGCACCAGCTGGAATTGGGGAGAGCAGGGAACCACATAAGGCAGCTCTAAAAACTGTTTTACATTTGGTTGTTCCCTGAGTTATCAAAGAAACTATGGTTTCCAGGGCATACATTTAATTCTATTGTCATTGACCCAAAAAGTGTTATTTTAAAATAAGCCCACCAAAAAAAAAAAAAAAGGCCCACAACCCCTTACCTAAACATTTGGTATCGGATTTGTTTCAGAATATAGAACTCTTCAGAATTTAGGGAAGGAGTATTGTATACATATAACATATTCCCAGCAGATCTGGGACAGCAGCCCGTAATCACATTAAGCTAAACAAATCAAGTTTATAAATAGTCTCAGGTCTGTTCTGGTTAGGTTTTGAGGCAAAACAAGTTTTGAACCTTTTTAAAATGCAAATAAATAACTGAGGCCTGTCCATACCACCAACAGTGTTAGAGTCAGAAATACTTCTCAGCATCTTCAAAAGAAGTCCCAGGTAAGTATTCCGGATGCAGCCCTTCGTTCCTTTTGTACTAGAGTCTTCATATGGCACATGTGTTTTAAGTTGCTTTATTGTTAACACGGCTCTAGTCAGTTGTCCGGACTCTTCCACTCTTTTTTATCTTCAGTCCAAAGATAACTACCTTCCCTGAGAAGGTAAAAGCCTTGCTCCCAGAGTGAGCTCCATCTCTCCTGACAGCACCGAACACGATGCAGCGTCTTCCACAGCTTCTAACCAGTTATCTAAATATCTCTACACAAACTTTTCTCCTTCCTGGATCAGTGAACTCTCTGAACTATTCCTTCATGTCAGTTTTCTCAAATTTTCCAATTTTAAGGTTTTGCTAACTTGCAGCTCATGATGGCCTCATTCTTGAATAAAATAAATGGTATTGCTCGTTTTTAAACCCGTCTGCCATACTTTCTTCAACTCTTCTTTCCAGCTGTGAGCTGGTAACCCATCTGTTCACCATTTCTTAAGAGTGGCACTGGGATCAGGTTTGCTACGTGTACACTTCCGGGCAGATTTACATCTCTATCCAACCACAACTAGTACAACTATTTATAACACTATTCACATATATTTGTGGTCAAAAGTTTTCTGCATTAAATTCTTCCTGCTTATGTACCTCTTTTATGAGCAGAGAGAGAAAAACAAGAAGAAAGCAAGCAGTCCCTAGAGTATCGAGGCCAGCCGCAATTCAAGAACTAAATGCAGCTACAGCTGTTGTTCACAATATCAAGTTGTGTGTACGCCAGCTGTTACTACAATAAAGCTGCAATGTTTACCAAAACTCTGTAACACATACATTTAGTAACCCGTCTTATAACGACAGATGAAATACTGTGTGAAACTAGGTGGGCCGACAAAATTCAGTAAGCTTTTTGGTAATACGGCAGTAACACATTATTTCAAACTGTACTGGTGTTGCTGTAACATAAATCTGAAATGTGCAGTACTGCACCTATCTGAAAAAAGGTCCACTTTTTTTTTTTTTAATAAATGTACATGTGACAGTTAGGAAATTAGCGACTTCTCCGATCCCAAAACTTCTGCAGAAATACAAAAAAAAAAAAAAACCTGAACAGCACATCACTGTATCATCCCTTCTATCTTTCAATTATGGGACATGAGAGTTTTTTGGTTTTTTTTTAATGGAGGCGACCTCAACACAAATCGAATCAGAGTTAAAAAAAAAAATCCACACCAGAGTGAAACGTGTCCAAGGTTGGAGTCATTTCTCTGCTCAGAGTCACACGTTATGAGTCTGAGCACTTTTTACTGTTTACAAAAAACAGAAGAGTCTGCAGTGGCCCCTCAGCAGCCAAATGTTTCCCAGATAACTTCCTGCTTGGACTAGTTCCTCCCATACACGTTAACCAGGCCCTGTGCCTGAAACAGTGAGGACAGACGGCACAGGGCTTCTCCGAGTAGAGCGCGGCCTGACTTCCATCTACATTGCCGGTACTCTAGGACAAGAGAATGGGGCACGCAGGCACGCAACTGCTGGAAATAAAGGATAACCAGCCAAGAAAGTCAGTCTGAGGAGATATTTTAAGTTTTTCATTTTTCATCACATTTTATAGCTGACACTATTATTTTTTAGATTAACTTTTCCCCTAAAGCATTAAGCACAAAAAGCAGACCAATCAGGGAAATCCTTATTTGAATTGGCTATTAGATACTGGGGGGTCTTGGTGGTTAAGAGCTAGGCTGCTAACCAAAAGGCTGGCAGTTCCATTCCACCAGCCACTCCTTGGAAACCCTGTGGGGGCAGTTCTACTCTGTCCTACAGGGTCACGATGAGTCAGAAACGGCTCGATGGCAACAGGTTTTTTTTCATTAGCTACTGAGGAATTACTGTGAATTTTATTGCACATAAGAATGGTATAATGATTAGTAACGAAACATCCACATATTTAGAGATGCATGCTGAAACGCATGAGAGTAAGATTTAACATGACGTTTGAGATTTGCCCTAAAATACTACAGCAAAGAAAAAAGAGAGAGACAGGAGGCAAAAATCTGTAATTGTTTAATCGAGGTACTGCATATGTGGGGGTTCATTATACTATTTTGTCTCTAAATATTTGTTTAAAAGTACACTTGGAATTTTCCATAATAACAAATTCTTAAGCACGCTACAAAAATGTAATAAACCATAATCCCAAAGCTTGTGTTTGAAAGGAAATACTATAAAATATTACAGTGAGTATTCATTTTTGGAAGATGGGATGGTAGATATTTCTATTTTTTCTTTTGTACTTTTTAGTATTTTTTAAATTCTCTAAAACAAGCATGTAATGCTTTTAAAATAAAATAAACCTATTAAAAATATTATTGTACTAGATTTCAGAAAATGTAGAGTAGATAATGTTATGAATACATTTCTTCTAACTGATCCATTCACTACTTTTCATCCAGGGGGCCATATGGTACAGAAGCACCATGAAGAAAAATAAGAAAATGTCTCAGAGGCAAAATAGGTTAATACTGAATAATAGTTTGTTATTATAATACGAAATTGGAATACTCTTTTGTGTCCAATACAAGCATGCATTTGTTTTAATAAAGACTAGGTATTCTTATTAAGCAAACATATTTTCCCAATTTGAGTATCTTTACAAAAATGATGTTCTCAAAGTTTCTAATTACTTCTCTTTCAGAATCTCAGCTTTGTAAGAAAGCTATTTTCCAGCTGCTCTCTACATTACATTTTCTACAGCTGGTCAAGAATTAAAATAAGATCTCTCTTCAACAGGAACACAGCAGTCACTCATATATTCTTCCTTCAGAAATAGTTTTCCATCTTAGATGTTAAAGTGTCCATTATAATGTCAATAGGTATCAGATAATTTGAAATTACTATACAATGCTTTTTATCTCCCCATGCCAGAAAGAGAAAAACAAACAAAGAACAAAAACACAACTGTCCTCAGTAAGGTTACCAAGATCTCCCTACTCTTTGAAATACAACTCTATCATCTTCACAATGGCCACCCCGTCCCTTTCATAACTTACTACGGAAACCTCATTTTGTTACGAATTTGCAAACACGTCGCAGTTTCTGGCTAAGTGAAAAGGATATAATGTCAGCACAGCCTCTCCCTCTCCACTCCTACTGTTTAAGCCACAAACATTGTTCCTTTGACACTAAGCCAAAAGGAAGTTTGTTTTCCACCTTCTAATATTGTACTTGGTTCTAATGGTTCTGGATTTTAATGTAAATCACAGGTCATAAACACAGCTAGTTCCACCACTTCCAACAAAGAGGTCATAAAGGAGCTGGTAAACATTACCCACAGACTCAAATCACAGAAGGTCCTGTTCCTTAAGTTTGCCTTGTACAAAGTCAAAGCTTTGACTTGCCATAAGAGTTGATTCTGAGACTTAATCTTCTTAAAATTCCAAGGAGAAATACAGGCAGCTGGGATGTTAGAGGGTAAAAAGCGGCCTGAGTGGCTTTTGGTTCGAAGTAGCAGCCTTTTTGCTTTTATTCATTCTACTTTATTACAAGAGTTCTTTGTGTCTGTCTGTCTTTTGAAACACAGGGAAGACAGGAAAGACGGGGAGATTAATGAATCCAAAATTAGTAGGGGTCATATTATCATTAAAGCTCTCCATTCCAAAGGATCCATCTGGAAGTCACTCTCTCACACCTTAGTGACAGAGCCCTGTTCTAAGTAAGATGCTAGGTTAGCCACTATCATTTCAGATCTGAAAGGTCCCTCCTTGAAGATAATCCAATTATTTTCAAACTGTTTTTTAATCTTCAAGCCCTTTCAAATGAAACTTCATGAAAAGATCAAATACATAAAACAGATAACAACAGAATCGCAATTTATAGCAGGAAGAAGTTGAAGACCTCTGCTAGTATCCTTCTCCCCTCCTTACATAAAAGGCTTCTCTGGCAATGAACCTCTAGCGCTCTGTGAAACACAGTCTGAAAATCAGTGAATCTGTGAGGCTAGAGAAAGATACAAAGAGGGACACCAAACCAAACCAAACCAAACCAAACAAAAAAACCCCATTGCCACAGAGTCGATTCTGACTAATAGCAATCCTACAGGACAGGGTAGGACTGCCCCATAGGGTTTCCTAGGCTATAATCTTTTTGGAAGCAAACTGCCACATCTTTCTCCCACAAAGCAGCTGGTGGGTTCTAACCACCAACCTTTCAGTTAGCAGCCCAGCTCTTAAGCACTGCACCACCAGGGCTCTCAAGGAGGGATACAGAAGGTTGATAATGCCAGTTACGTTCTTTTTTTTTCTAGAGGGGGTGGGGCAAGAGGGAAGAAGGGAGCCAAAAAGTGGAAGACAAAATAAAAACTGCCTTTGTATGGTGAAAATATAAAATTATATCTATAATATTATTGCCCCTGTATAAAAGAAAATATGTATATAATCAAGTACTGGGTGGTAATGTGAGAAATAACATTGATTTGAGGAGGTTACAAGCAATTCATATACTGTATTTCTGTTATTTTAATAGTATTTTCATAATAAAGCAATGTTAAAAAGGAAAAAATGAATTACTTCAATCTGCACAGTCCACAGCTGAGGAGATAAAGCCCAGATTTGACAAGCAGCATATGTAAACACTCAAGGGCCTGGACTGCAATATACAGTCAACCTTTTCATTACAGAGTAGTAGTTGTTGTGCGCTGTCAAGTAGTAGATTGTAAAAACCACAGTTCTCATCTCTACCAAAAAGCTACATTTGAGCTATCGTGGCCTTTCTCAAAAGCACTAATAGTGTGCTTCAGAATGCAAAATCCTGTTCTAAACTGCTATGTGACATACACAGACAATGAGACACGGGCTGCTCCTTAATCATTTACAATGTACAAGACAGACAGACACAAAGAACTCTTACAATAAAGTAGAATGAACTAAAAGCAAGAAAAACTAACTCCAACTTGAAACACTGAAGAAAAGGTCGTGGATGAAAGAGTATGTGTGGTGAGCCTTAAACAATGAGCCTAAGTCCACCAAGCAGCAGAGCCACTGCACTGCACAACTCCAGATGACCTCACAAGGTGACGCAGTTAGACAGTGGCACAAGCCAGGACAAGCATGAGCAAAGGCAGGAAAGGCATAATATAACGTTCAGGGAAAGATCGTCTGGGATGGCTAAAATGTATGGGGGAGTAGGAGCAGGGGTAAATACAGAGAGAAGATTGAAAATATAGACTAGAACCGGCTAGGGTAGGGCCCTGCTGGTGCAACAGTTATGCGCTCAGCTGCTAACCAAAAAGTGGGCGTGTAAAAATGGCATGGCAGAGACATCTGACCTCCCGTACCTTCACAAGGGGGAAGGAGAATCAAGATCAACAGCCCAAGGCTGATTCCTAAGAGGCAGAGGTCAGACATACCTCCTCTCTCCAGCCTTTTTTTTACCAATTCTGCCGCCATCTGTCCATCCCATGGCACACTCTACTTCTCTGCTGGGTTTGATAATTCATTGCAGTGGCCACACAGAACTCACAGACAATACTCACAACTATGGGGTTTATTAGGGAAGAAACAGGTTACAATTCAGGTTCAGGAACGCTCAAGATACTGTTCTTCCATCAGGACAGCCTCTTCTCATCCTTGCCCGTAGGCATGCCTCTCTCTGGTTCTTTGGCCTCTGCCCCGCTCAGGCAAGTGTTACAAAGCTCTTTTAACTCTGCCGGTAAGTGCCCAGAGGCACCCCCAACCAAGCCTCCTGCCTGAAGGTGCTCAACTTTCTCGCTCCGTCATCTGGGAAGCCCACCAGGCCATCTCCTGTTGGCCTCCTGGTTCTGCTGACACTGTTTCTCACTGTCTCTTCCTGTGTTATAGCTCCCACTTTCTCTGTGTCTCCTTCTAAGCCTAGCAGGACAGCAAACAGGAACAATTCCCTCATTAGGTTTCCATATACCTTATTTGCATAGCCCTACCCAGTCAATTGGTGGCAGTTACAAAGACTATGGCTAGAAGAAGTATATTAAGTAATTCACTGCACCACATGGCAGTTCGAACCCACACAGCTGCTCCGTGGGGGAAATACCCGGTGATCTGCTTCTATGAAGATTACAGCCTAGAAAAGCCTCTGTAGCAGTTCTATTGTATCACATGGGATCACTGTAAGTCAGAATTGACTTGATGCACCCAGCAACAACAACAAACTGAAACATTTAATTTGTGCTTCAAGAAGAGAAATCTAGCAGAAGTACAGACACTAAGGAGAAAGATACTGGAGGCAAATTAAGACTTGAGTGAGAAAAGCCTTGAATTGGGCACCAGAAATGAAGAAAGAATGTAGGGACTGACAATGGGTGACACTGCAGAGGTCTGGGCAACGCCATCGGTCTCTTTCCGAAACACCTGGGTTAAAGTAGTACAAGAATCAAAATACGAGTTTCATGACTCAGCTACTTTAACAATTTTAATATATCTCATAATAAACCTTGGCACACATGTGTACATGCTCAGTACCTTCACTTTCCCAGGCCTGGAGCTGATCTTGATCCCTGGTAGCACTGCCCAACACCTCTCGAGGAACAGGTTCCATTCGTGCATCTACTTTCTCTTGATGAGAGGATTGGTTGAACCCTTCCATGGCCTTTTGGAAAAAGAAGTTCAGCTCCTCAAAGTTCATGGCCTGGAGCTCTTCATAAAGTTTTATCTGCTGGGCTTCTTCCAGCTCATTCCAAAATTGTAGCAGGTGTTCTTGCCCAGCTTTGGACAACCTGCGTTCGAGGTCATTAACGTTCATAATGCTCTGGTGGCCGAGCTTCGCGAGACTAGGGGTGTAACTTCTCCACCTGTAAACCTGGAAGAGAAAAGGAATTAATAACAGGTCAAGGTCCAACCTCCAAACCTGAGGTTTTTCCTCCTAAAAATCGGTACATTTAAAAACTTGGTGTTAAGGGAATTAACTTCTGCCTTTCAATCACTCAGTATTTGTAAGAGATCAAATTCATAAGGTAATCATTAGGATTATGTTCCAGGCACTGTGCTAAGTACTTCACCTATATTATCTCACTTAATTTTCAACAACTCTATGACACAGATACTATTACTCTTTGACAGCTGAGGAGACTGAGACGCTGAGCTCGTGAGTGACCTAGCCGGCTGCTGGAGCCAGAATGTGAATCCAGGCAGTCTGATTACAGGGCTCACACTCTAACAACCACGTTCAGTTGCCTCTGTACTACTCCACTACCACTACAAGAATACCTGACTGCTTAATATGTCAGCAGTTCTCCTTTTATCTCTAATGTCAGAAATATCCGCTGTATTCAGAATACAGCAAGATCCAGGAAGATTAAAAAAACTCAAACCCACTGCCGTCAAGTCAATGCCGACTCAGAGTGACAGAGCAGAACTGCCCCATATGGTCTCCAAAGAGCAGCCGGTGGATTCCAACGGCCAACCTTTTGGTTAGCAGCCAAGTTCTTAACTTCCTAACCGTGTAGGACCACCTATAACCACGAAAATATATTTTATTTCAACAGCAGCTTCTGTAGAGAAGCAATAAAAACATGCCCGTTACCTCTGATGGCACTGGGCACTGGGTTTATCTCTATTCACTAAGAGCTGAAATCCTAGTTAGAAAGAAAAAAGCACATAATGCTCAGTGAATAAGGCAAGGTTTCTTAAGAGCATTTCACGGTAACATCATGCTAAACTGACAGTGGTAAGAAAAAAAAGAGGGAATGAGAAATTATTTAACCTCGTTGCATAATATAAATGCCAAAGAAGAAAGGTGGTGTCTAGAAAGGGTTCACAAACGAAATGAGATCTAGTTGGGCCTCCTCCAAGACCCGGGCAGACTATACAGATAAGATGAGGAAACAAGCCAAGCTAGGATGGCAATGAGGAGAAAGCATATGCAGGGTGGAGAGCAGGAAGAAAGCTGAGGTTCTCTGTAGAATGGTGAGAAATACAGCAGTGACAGGTCAGACCACAAAGAGACTTTGAGAAGTATGCAGAGGAATTCAGACCTAATAGTATGAGCAATAGGAAGCCAACAGTAGGTTACTGAAAAGGGCAGTGTCGCCATGCTTTTGGACTATGAAAGAAAAGCAGCAGTGGCATGGGGGAGGTGTCTGACCTCCAACCCCACAAGGGGGAAGGAGAACCAGGATCAAAAGCCCAAGGCTGATTCCTATGAGGTGGAAGTCGGGCACACCTCCTCTCTCCGCCATCTTTACCAATTCTGACACCAACTGTCCTCCCACAGAACTCTACTGGGTTAGATAATTCATTGCAACAGCTACACACAACTCACAGGCCCTAAGTACAATTATGGGGTTTATTAGGGACGTAACAGGTACAATCCAGGTTCAAGAACACTCAGGATACAGTTCTTCCATCAGGACAGCCTCTCCCCAGTTGTGCTCCCCAATTGTGCTTGCAGGCATGCCTCTACCTGGCCCTCAGCCTCTGCTCAAAGGCACTCAGCTTTCTCTCTCTGTGGGTCAGGGAGTCCACTGCACTGTCTCTTGCTGCAAGGTCTCTGCTGCTGGGTCTCTTCTTCCGTGGTGGTGGGCTCTTCCTCTCTGTTCTGGAATGGGCTTTCTTTTAAGCCAAAACTGACCAATGTCCTTGGTAGGCCACAGTTACCCTACCACACAATCACTGGGGTAGAAGTTACAAGACCACGGCTAGAAAGGCCACACACAAAAGCAATCAATCACACTACAGATAGATTTCAAGGAGGGATACCCTGAGGCAAAAACAAGTTAAAAGACAACTGCAGGTATGCAACAAGGGCCTGAACCAGGTTAGCTGCAGAGGAAATGAGAGTGAAAGGGACAAACCTGAGGATCACTGCAAAGAATCACCACTGCATAATATATATATATTTTTTTTTATGTGAGGGACAAAAGAAAAGTAGGTATAAACAAACACAGTCGATTCATCTTCTCCCACCGTAAGAATAAGAATAACAAAAGGCAAGATACATGGTAACTCTGAGCACAATTCTAGAGTTCAGCTGTGTTACTTAACTTCCCTGTGCCTCAGTTTCCTCACCTGTATAATGGGGAAAATAACATTATCTACCTTGTCAGGACAATTAAACATCAAATACCATTTACAAACTCAGGTCAAGAGAACCTCCATCTGTGTGTCCCATGTGTATGCTGACACGTTGCTTACAATCTGGCAGTACAACTCTAAATGCCTCATAGATACTACTTCGTTTCATCTTCGAAACAACTCTAAAGTACTATTACATTGGAATTATCTTAGAAAAGAAGGGAGCTACGAAGATAACTTGCCCAACGTCTCACAACTAATAAAGTGAGACAGCCGGGATTCAAACAGAATCTGAATGGTAAATTCATGCTTTTAACTGTCACACTATACAACCTCTAAGGAGAAAGAGGATTTTCTGCATCTCCTTGTGTGTGTGTGTTTGTGCAAGAGAAACAGAGAGAAGGGGAGAGAAAGAAAGGAGAAACACATTTTTCTTACTTTATTCAGAAATATAGACACAACTGATGTCCTTATATCGGACTCACTTTGCAGAAATGAGTTCACAAGCCCACAGAAACAAAGGAAGAAAATGTATAGGAGAGGTGGGTGAGGAACTTTACAGAATGAATAAACACTTCATTTTTAAAACCATTATTACTTTTTTTTCTGTCTTGGGCATTTCAACCCAAATGAGAAATTTCTTAGAAATAATTTTAACTAGTGTCCACTCAAAAATAAACTCTGGAAAGATATTACGGTGCAATAGAGGCATGCCTCTAACTTCTAGAGACTTTTCTTTTAACTGAATGCCCCCAAAAATCGAAGTGACAGGTTGGCTTCATGGTTCTCCTTATAAAATAAATTTCATATTAGATTAGCACATAAAGTTAAGCATGTTATATTCTCAGCTTTTATTTTTGGTCTGCCACTTAGATTTAACTCAGGGATAGAATACTACAAGAGCAAAAGAAACGGTATCCTCTATAAAATGCACTTTACAAGCTACCAACGATGGTAACTAAATTAAGGAGTGTCTATCAAATGAAAATGAAGCTTTATTAAATTATCAACATGGGACACAGTTCTAACTTGCTGTCCCCTAAGACCCGCTCCAAGTACTTCAGTCTTTTCTATCTGAGGAAATTGCACTCATCCTTAAATGCCTACCTCACAGACTCCAGCTATTTGAAATCAAACAGAGCTGACTTTTATTCCTGGTTCTATTGCTTGGGCTCTATTAGTTTCAACTTTGTTATCTTCATCTGTAAAATGAAGGAAAGATACGTTTGAGAGGCAGAAATGAAATACAACCCCAGAGAAAACTACTGCGATAGTCCGGATGAGAGAAGATAATGGCTTAGAGTGGTGGAGGAGGTAGATTCTGAAAATGGGCCTACTGGATTCGAGAATGGATTGAATGTGGGTGAGAGGTAAAGACAGGAATCTAGGAAAGATGAATCCAAGGGGTGGTGCCATCTACTGAGATAGGGAAACACTAGGAAGCAGCAGAGTTGGGGATATGTTCAGGGAATGCAGAGAATCAATACTTCACGTTTGGTCATATTAAATATGAAACGTCTATTAGACATCCAAGTAGAAATGCTGATTAGACAGCAGAATGTAGTAATCTGGAGTTGAGGGAGATACTGGAGATAAAGATAAAACTTCCAAGATCATGACCACACATATTAAGTTATGATCCCCTGGATAATATGAAAGAGATCCCCTAGAGAGAAAATAAACAGAAAAGAAAAGAAGTCAGGAAAGTGAGCCCTGAACACTCATTAGGGTATTCTGATGGTTAAGATTGTGGGTCAGCTTGCCTGGGCCATTATTCTCAGTGTTTATATGTGATCACTCCCATGATGGGATCTGCTGTGAGTAATCAATCAGTTGAAAGGGAGTTTACTCGGGCGTGTAGCCTACATCCAAATATAAGTGGACGTTCTGGCTTTTGCCCACTCTGGATCCTGAAGCTGTCTCCTGTTCATCCAACCTGCCAGTCTTGGGTTTGCCAGCACCGCAGCTACGTGAATCAGGCAAAACCTTGTGGTCTTGCCTGCCGATCTTGGGATTCCTCAATCTTTACAGCCTGTGAGCAAGAGCCCTGCTCTCCAACCTGCCGATCTTGGGTTCGCCAGCCCCTGCAGCTACGTGAATTAGGAGAAGCCTCTATCCTGATCCACAGACATGGGATGTTCCAGCCTCTACAATTGTGTGAGCTATTTCCTTGATAAAAATCTCTCTCTCTCTCTCATTCTCTGTGTGTGTATATATATATATACATTTTACTGGTTTTGCTTCTCTAGAGAACCCAGCCTAAGACAGGTATTAAAATGCATTTCTACTGATTTACACAGGTTTCAAGAGATACAATACCATTACTTTTTAATTCAAAAAATACATCATAGTACTGAAGTCATTCCTGAAGTTCACCCTTCAGACAAAGGTTAGACAGGCCCATAAAACAAAACGAGACTAAACTGGCACAGCAGCTCAGGGGCAAGGATGAGAAGGCAGGAGGGGACAAGAAAGCTGGTAACGGGGAAGCCAAGATCAAGAATGAAGACAGTGTTGACAGGTTGTGGGGTTGGTAACCAGCGTCACAAAGCAATGTGTGTATTGTTTACTGAGAAACTAATTTGCTCTGTAAACCTTCATCTAAAGTACAAAATAAAAAGAATCATATTAAAAAAGGGCAATTGAGAGAGAAAAGGTCTGTATTATGCTCCAAAATCTGAGGTCTTTCCTAATGTCTCATTTATACTACTGCATTTGCCCAGATTTAAGGAAGCATAACTGTAGTGTATTTAATATAAACACTGAATCCTGGCTTCAGAAGCTCAAGCCTCCTGTCCCCTATCCAGGTAAGGCCCCTCCCCCAACTCCAAAGGCCTTGACCAGGGCACCAAAAAAAAAAAAAAAACCCCAAAACAGTCCAGTCGATTCTGACTCATAGCGACCCTACAGGACAGGGTAGAACTGCCCCATAGGGTTTCCAAGGAGCAGGTGATAGATTCAAACTGCTGACCTCTTGGTTAGCAACCTGAGCTCTTTCTTAACCACTTCGCCACCAGGGCTCCAGATGAACAGGAAGTCCTATTTCTTGGTCTCTCCCCGTTTTACCCTGTGCAAACTATTTCACCTTCCCGTGCATACATTTCCTCATCCTTACGATGAAGATAATTCAACCAGCCTTTCTCAAACCCCCTCAAATGACAGTCAAGGGTCCTCTGTCTACTAAATAGCATATGCAAACATATTATTATAATATTTTAAGACATAAATCAAGCATTTCCTAAAATGCTATTCGATAATCATCTACCTTCCAAGGCTTGGAAAATGGATCAGTGCAGGTAAGACAGCTGATAAGTTAAATTTTGATATCCAGGCCTAGTCTGTGAACCACTGAGGTCTGCAAAGGTTGACAAGGCCACATGTACTCATTGACATATTGTGTTAAGTGTGCACAACAAGCGTACTTGAGATGTGAACAAGAATAATGTACCTATGATGCTTATTTTGAGGCAGATATAACCACCTGCACGTCACAAAAATAGTGCCGTTTTTCCCATTAATTCTGGAAGGTGTGCGTATTAATGGTAAGCAGCACTGAATCGGAGAGTTAGACTAGAATTTCTATCTTGACAACCACAGTCTGAAAAAGTTGAATGAAGATCTGCCCAGGAAATGATGGTGGAACTCGAAGTACACCCATAGACTAATGCATCCACATCAAAAAGAAATAAATTCAGTAATAATCGACCAACATCAAATAGAACATCAGGATTTAATATGAATGAAAGCAAGTTCTTATTTTCCCTCCTTTTCTGGTCTCCCTCCTCCCGGTTCATCTACGCCCACTGCCCTTGAGTGGATTCCAACTCATAGCGACCCTACAGGACAGAGGAGAACTGCCCCATAAGGTTTCCAAGGAGGAGCTGGTGGATTCGAACTGCTGATCTTTTGGTTAGCAGTCAGCCATAGCTCTTAACCACTCCACCACCAGGGTTTCTGCCCCTTCATATACAGCCCCAAAATTGGTAAGTAAATCTCTTAGAGCCTTTGAAAAACAGTCCTGGTGCTGAGCCATTAAACACTGAATCTTGTAGGCAGCACTGCCTATGAAGTCTTTTTTAATCCCAGCTCAATGAGCCAACTGACTAACAGGGAAGGAATAGACAAGTGCCCTCAGTTTCCTGCAAACCCTTCAGTCCACACCCAGTGAATTTCACCTAAAAGTCTGGAAACTAAAAGCACTACATCATGACATATACAAACTACCATAATCACTACTGCCTGACTTCAGATTTCATAAAGCATGTACGAATAAATATACCACAGCGTGGGACCAAGCTCGATAAAATCTTCAGATAAAATCTTCTGGAAACCGTATGTTCAGCACATGTGCGCCCTCAGCCCTACAAACCCATCCTTCTGTTTGGCCAAGTGAGGGGAAACCCAGAAATTTCAACCCTCTCCCGTTGAAGGTATTAAAACAAACAAAAATGTGGCAAATAGGTTCTGTCCCACTCTCACGCCCCCCACAGCTATCTCCTGTCCTTGTCAGGGCTCTCAGAATTTTTTTCCTCATCCATTCAAGACACCCCAACTTGCTCCCACCCGAAAGTTCCAACGACCGCTCGTCCCCACTGAAGGGTTCCGCCACCGCAGCTTGACATAAGTGCCCCTAGTAACTCCCTCCACGAGGCCCTGGTTTGAGACCCTTAAGGCTCCTGTCCCCCATCCGGGTGAGGCTCCTCCAACTCCAACCGCCTTGACAACCCCACCTGGCTCCAGACACTGCCCCAAGCCTGATTCTCCCCCAGCACCCCCGTCCATTTGGGGCGCCCTCTTCTCATCCCCAGCCCAGCCGCACTCCTGCCGGGTCGCCGAGGGTGGGATGGGTCTGCGTGGCGCACAAGGCTGGGCGTGGGTGAGGCGGACTCCTGGAGCGCGCCAGGCTGTCGTCGCTGTGCTCGTACGTGCGCCGCGTGTCCGCGTCTGCGCGCGTGCCCGTGGGGGCGTGTGTGGCGGGGCCGGGCCCTCCGCCCGCCCCGGGTCCCGGGCCCCGCCGTTCCCCTCCAGGGTGGCGGGGAAGGAGGCAGCGATGGGGCTGGGAGCCTCTCACCTCCCTCGGCGAGGATGCAGGTCCGCCCGGCTCCGGCTCCCACGGCGCGGCCACTCATAGGCGTCCGGCGCCTGCTCCGAATATATACCCTCACCCGGGGGGCCGGGGCGGCGGGGCGGCGGGGCGGGCCGGGAGCTGGGCCGAGCGGAGCGCCGGCCCCGGCCACCCCGCCCCTCTGTCCCCGCGACGAGTGGCTGCCGGCTCCGGGAAGGGCCGCCACCGCCCGCCCCCGACACGTCAGCGCCCGGAGCGCCGGCGACAAGGCGGGCGCTGAGAGGGGCTCGGGGCGGGGCGGGGCATCTGCACGTCACTCATTCTCTGGCCCAATGGGGATGGGGTGGGCGTCCTGTCAGCGAGGGGGCGGGGGCATGACCCCTGCGTCCTGGAGGGTGGGGCCCGAGTCCACGCGGACCCGATGCCTGGCCGGCTTCTAAGCTTTCTAACGTCATGGGTTGTGCCACGAGGGGAGAGCCCGCGGCTCTTACCCGTGCCCTCGGTGTGGCGCCTCGGAGGCGCACCCTTTTCCAGAAGCAGACCGAGGAGTTGGGCGGGGAGCCGTGTCATCAGGCTGGCGGATTTCCGACCGCCCCCGCGATTGGGACAGAGCAGCCTTTTTCCCTGCAGAGAGTGCTCCCGGGCGGGCCTGGCGCGCCCTCTGACCTTAGGCTAGTTGTTTCGCCCCGATTTTGTCACCTGCCTGGCGGGACTCTCTCCGTCTTTCTGTTGAGTGGTATTTTAGGTCCCAAAGGGATGAAGGCCGGCCCGTTTACTTTTGCACAAATAAGCAGGGAGAGAGAGGAAACGCAAGCAAAGGCGTTAGGTAGCCTGAGGCACTGAAAAGTGGCCCAGTGATGTTGAACCCAGGGTCCGCTTTGTGTGACTGTGGCTTAACCTCCTTGGGCTTCAGTACTCTGCACGAAAATGCTGTTTGAACCGGACGACCTCCAAGAATGCCGGAGCGCCGTTTAGAGTTGTCTGTTGTATCCCTTCCTGTTACATAGTCTTGTGTGGGTGTGGACACGCAGATTATATGTTCAGCACTGTGCCTTTAGAAGCTGTGTTTACATTTAAAGTTGCACTACACTTTCCTTGGCATGGTTTTTACGAGAAGGCCTATATAATGGAATACCAAAAACACCTAGATTTTACATAGTAGCAATTGTTTAAAAAAAAGGTCAGGCATTTAGGTGCTTTTCTTCTTGACTGCAAGGGCCTTTTCGTTTCCTTTATCTATTGCAAAATCACCCACGCCTTCAAGTAACAACAGAAAAATTTACACTGGTAGGCTTACATTTAGGAGATTGAATATTCTCCATCTTCCACGATCCCAGAACTTCATTCACTCATTTAGGAGATGGAGCGTGGGGTACGAGGACAGAATTCCAGCTTCTTTAGCTTGTGATCTGGGGCAAGTTAATTAACTCCTGTGCATCAGTTTTCTCACCTATCAAATACAGACAGTAATAAGAATACAGTTACAGTTGTAAGGATTAAATCAATATTAGTAAAATACATACAGCTGAGTAAACACTGAATTTTAGGTATTATTATTGAGTGCTTACTCTGTCAGGCACAGTTCTAGGTCCTGCATACCTTAGTATGCTTTATCATCATCTGCAATGCCTTTGGCTGTTTGAATTCCAGATACCATAAGGAACACTTCTCTCAAATCTTTCTTGAACCTGAGAAACCCAAAATCACTCCTATTAAGGTTCACCAGGTCCCACTCAAAAAGACCTAGAAGCCTACCCACAATGATTTTATATATATATATGGAAACCCTGGTGGCATAGTGGTAAGTGCTACCGCTGCTAACCAAGAGGTCGGCAGTTCGAATCCGCCAGGCGCTCCTTGGAAATTCTATTAGGCAGTTCTACCCTGTCCTATATGGTCGCTATGAGTCGGAATCGACTCGACAGCAGTGGGTTTTATATATATATATATATATGGCTGAATATAGAATTGTAAACTTTAATAATACAAACAAGGAAGAGAGTTTAAGACAGTTGCTTTCTAAAAATATACTGTTACTCTTCTACACTTGTACTCCCTGAGTAAAAAAAAAACATATATATATAGTTGTTGTTGTTAGGTGGCCTCAAGTCAATTCTGACTCATAGTGACCCCAAGTACAACAAAAAGAAACACGGCCCAGTCCTGTGCCATCCACACACATGCTGTTATGCTTAAGCCCATTGTTGCAGCCACTGTGTCAGTCCATGTCGTTGATGGTCTTCATTTTCACTGACCCTCTACTTTACCAAGCATGATGTCCTTCACCAGCGATTGATCCTTCCTGATAACATGTACAAAGTTTGTGAGATGAAGTCTCGTCATCTTGGCTTCTAAGAGCATTCTGGTCATACTTCTTCCAGGACAGACTGGTTCGTTCTTTTGACCACCCATGGTGTACTTGATATTCTCCAACACCACAATTCAAAGGCATCAATTCTTCTGAGTTCCTTATTCATCCTCCAGGATATGAGATGATTGAAAACACCATGGATTGGATCAGGCACACCCTAGTCTTCAAGGTGACATCTTTGCTTTAAAAAAAAAAAAAAAATTGCTTTTGAACACTTTAAAAAGGTCTTTTGCAGCAGAGTTGCCCAATGCAATGCGTCTTTCTGTTTCTTGACTGCTGCCCATGGGTGTTGATTGTGGATCCAAGTAAAAAGAAATCCTTGACAGCTTCAATCTTTTCTCTGTTTATCATGATGTTGCTTATTGGTCCACTTGTGAGGATTTTTGTTTTCTTTATATTGAAGTGTAACCTATACTGGAGGCTGTGGTCTTTGGTCTTCATCAGAAAGTGCCTCAAGTCCTCTTCCTCTCAGCAAGCAATGTGTCATATGCATATCAAAGATTGTTAACGAGTCTTCCTCTAATCCTGATGCCCCGTTCTTCTTCATAGAGTCCAGCTTCCAGGATTATTTGCTCAGCATGCAGACTGAATAAGTATGGTGCAAGGATACACCTTGATGTACACCTTTCCTGAGTGTAAACCATGCAGTATCTCCTTGTTCTGTTCAAACGATGGCCTCTTGGTCTATGTACATACAGCTCATGAGCACAATTTGGTGTTCTGGAATTCTCATTCTTCGCAATGTTATCCATAATTTATTATGATCCACGCAGTCAAATGCCTTTGCGTAGTCAATAAAACACAGGTAAACATCTTCCTGGTATTCTCTGCTTTCACCCAGGATCTATCTGACCTCAGCAATGATATCCCTGGATCCACAGCCTCTTCTGAATCCTGCTTGAATTTCTCGAAGTTCCCTGTTGATATACTGCTACAGCTGGTTTTGAGAAATCTTCAACAAAATTTTACTTGCATGTGATATTAATAATATTGTTCGATAATTTCCACATTCTGTTGGATCACCTTTCTTGAGAATAGGCATAAAAATGGATCTCTTCCAGTCGGTTGGCTAGGTAGCTGTCTTCCAAAATTCTTAGCACAGAAGAGTAAATACTTCCAGCACTGCATCCATTTGTTGAAACATCTCAATTGGTATTCCGTCAGTTCCTGCAGCCTTGTTTTTCAGCAATGCCTTCAGTGCAGCTTGAATTTCTTTCTTCAGTACCACCAGTTCCTGATCATATGCTACCTCCTGAAATAGTTGAACGTCAACCAATGCTTTTTGCTAGTTCAACTCTACGTATTCCTTCCATCTTCTTTTGATGCTTCCTCTGTCATTTAATATTTTCTCTGTAGAATCCTTCAGTATTGCAACTCGAGGCTTGAATTTTTTCTTCAGTTCTTTCAGCTTGAGAAATGCCTAGTGTGTTTTTCCCTTTTGGTTTTCTATTTCCAGGTCTTTGCACATGTCATTATAATACTTCACTGTGTCCTCTCAAGCCACCCTTTGAAATCTTCTGTTCAGCTCTCGGGCTTCATCATTTCTTCCTTTCACTTTAGCCAATCGACATTCAAGAGCAAGTTTCAGAGTCTCTTCTGACATCCATTTTGGTCTTTTCTTTCCTGTCTTTTTAATGACCTTTTGCTTTCTTCATGTATGATGTCCTTGATATCATTCCACAACTCGTCTGGTTTTTGGTCACTAGTGTTCAGTGTTTCAAATCTATTCTTGAGATGGTCTCTAAATTCAGGTGGAATATACTCAAGGTCATACTTTGGCTCTCATGGACTTGTTCTAATTTTCTTCAGTTTCAACTTGAACTTGCATATGAGCAATTGATGGTCTGTTCCACAGCTGGCCCCTGGCCTTGTTCTGACTGATGATATTGAGCTTTTCCATTGTCTCTTTCCACAGATGTAGTCAATTTGATTCCTGGGTATTCCATCTGGTGAGGTCCACATGTGTAGTCGCCGTTTATGTTGGTGAAAAAAGGTATTTGCAATGAAGACACCATTTGTCTTCCAAAATTCTGTCATGGGATCTCCAGCATTGTTTCTATCACCAAAGCCATATTTTCCAACTACTGATCCCTCTTCTTTGTTTCCAACTTTCACATTCCCTTCACCAGTAATTATTAATGCAGCCCAACTGCATGTTCGATCAATTTCAGACTGCAGAAGTTGGTAAAAATCTTCTGTTTCTTCATCTTTGGCCTTTAGTGGTTGGTGCGTAATTTAAATAATAGACGTATTAACTGGTCTTCCTTGTAGACGTATGGATATTATTCTATCACTGACAGTGTCGTATTTCAGGATAGATCTTGAAATGTTCTTTTTGGTGATGAATGCAACGCCATTCCTCTTCAAGTTGTCATTCTCGGCATAGTAGACCATATGATTTTCTGATTCAGAATGGCCAATACCAGTCCAGTTCAGTTCACTGATGCTTAGGATATTGATGTTTATGCGTTTGTTTCATTTCTGACAATTTCCAGTTTTCCTAGATTCATATTTCGTGCACTCCACATTCCAATTATTAATGGACGTTTACAGCTGTTTCTTCTCATTTTGAGACGTGCCACATTAGCAAGTGAAGTTCCCGAAAGCTTGACTCCATCCATATCATTAAGGTCAACTCTACTTTGAGGAGGCAGCTTTTCCTCGGTCGTCTTTTGAGTGCCTTCCAACCTGGGGGGCTCATCTTTCTGGCACTGTATCAGACAATGTTCTGCTCTATTCATAAGTTTTTCACTGACCAATTCTTTTCAGAAGTGGACTGCCAGGTCCTTCTTCCTATCTATACATAAATATGTATACATATATAGGTATAGATATGATATAAAGTTTTAAAAAAATTAGAAACAGGAGTCCAAGGTTCAAAATCATAGTTCTATCCTTACAAGCTGTGTAACTTTGGGTAAGTCATTTAACCTCTGTAAGCCCCAATTTCCTTCTTTATGAGTGTAGTAAAAATTAAATGAGAAAGAATATACTATAATGTGTGGAATATTATAGGCATTCTATAAATCTTAGATGGATAAATGAATAAGGAGCAAAATCATTAATAAAGTGTCCTTTAAAAGCTTTCCAAAAGCCATCCAAGATACAGCAATTGGTCTCTATTCATCTGAAACAATAGAGGAAGAAGAGAGTCAGGAATAGGAGGAGGATACAGAATGCATGGCTTATTGCCTCCATGAACAACTGCTTCCTTTGCCATGAGACCAGAAGAACTAGATGGTGCTCGGGTACCATTACTGAACATTTTGATGGAAGACTCCATAGAAGAATCTCAATCAAAAGAGGGAAAATGCAGAACAGAATTTCAAATTCTCATGGACTGTAGAGTTTCTGGAGCCATAGGGGGTGAATGAACCCCTGAAACTATTTCCCTGAGATAATTTTTAAACCCTGAATGAAAAATATCCCCCGAAGTCTTCTTAAAACCAAAAAATAGTTTAGCTTAACTAGTTAAAAAAGGTCTCCTTTGAGCATTATGCTCTTTTAAGAACTATCTATATGGCATCAAATTGACAATAACAACTTGAAAGACTAGATAGGAACCTCAGGGGGCAGTGAGTTTATATTAATGAGGGAGGAACAACCCAGAAGAGGAGGGTGAGAATGATCGCCCAACTCAACAAATGTAATCACTGTCACTAAATTGTACATGTAGAAACCATCGAGTGGTGTGTTTTGCTGTGTATATTCTCAACAACAAAATAAATAAAATTTAAAGAAAAAAAAAATTTTTTAAAAGATAAACTGTATTAGATCACATTGACAACAGCAACTTGAAAGTTTAGATAGGAAGCTTAGAGGGGCAGTGAGTTATTTCTGTTAATGAGGGAGGAACAATTCAGAAAAGGAGGGTGGGAATGGTTGCACAACTCAAAGAATGTAATTAATTTTACTGAATTGTAAAGGAGAAATTGTTGAATTGGTGTTATTTTTTGCTGTGTATATTCTTAACAACAACTACAACAAAAATAAATTTAAAAAAAAGAAAAAGAGTCCTTCAAAGAAAAAAGTAGAACTGGGGTCCAGCACAAGTGTTTCTAATGAACTATTATAAAATCAAATTTTGACTTTTACTATTTTTGCTTGGTTTGTTTTCCTTTTTTTTTTTTTTTTCTGCTTACTTTTAGGGGCAAGAAGGAGCCCTGGTGGCACAGTGGTTATGAGCTAGGCTGCAGTTCGAGTCTACCAGCCACTGCTTGGGAACCCTATGGGGCAGTTCTACTCTGTTCTATTGGGCCGCTATGAGTAGGAATCAACTCAATGGCAATGGTTTTGGGGTTTGTTTGTTTTTTTTTAGGGGCGAGAAGAATAGACCTTTAATTTTACCTTGGCAACTAAATATCTAGAAGCTTCTTACACTGAAGAGTTATTCCTGTCCTCACAAAATATTTATTATACACATGCTCGTTTAAGAGCTACTGGTGGAAAGCAAGGTAAAGGTACTCTACCCATGATTTTTAACAGTATGCTGTAGGTATCAGCCAGTGACAAGAGAAACCATAAGATGCTCAAGAATTCAAGAAGAATAATAAGTAAAACTACCACTAACTGGCTTTACTCTTCAAAAATGTCCATGTCAAGAAAGACAAAGAATGGTTGAGAAACCGTTCCAGATTAAAGAAAACTAAAGGCATGGGACAAGGAAATGTAGCATGAGATCCTGGACTGGAGCCTAGAGCAGAAAAAAGAAACAGCGTAGTTACAGAGGACACTACTGGAGCAATTACCAAAATTTGAATATGGATTTTGTATTAGATAATAGCCTTGTATCGTTCATTTTTTTTTTTTTTAATAATTATACTGTGGTTAGGTAAGAGTGTCTCTGTTCTTAGGAAATACGTACTGTAATATTTAGGGGCGAAGGGATATAATGTCTGCAATGTATTTTTAAATGGTTCAGAAAAAACATATGTCTATACACTCTCATACAGAGAGAGTGAGATTGAGGCAGAGAGAAAGGAATTCAGGAGACAAAAATAATAATAAAAGAATTTGGATGAAGGGTATATGGAACTTCTTAATAGTATTCTGCAATTGCTTGGTAAGGTTGAAATGAATTAAAAAAAAAAAAATACAACTAATGGAGTTCTTCATTGCCAGTCCAAACACAAAAGAAAATCTTTAACCAGGGAACTCACAGCTCTGGAAGAAGAAGACTGGGTGTGTGACAGTCAACAGAGTCGTTCGCCTGCCCCACGTCACATGCTCTCTGGCACCCTGTCAGAATGCCACATCACCACCTGGCGAGCTGTAAATGCCACCAGAATGCTGCTGTTTATGGTGGCAGCTGTGCCTCTTTGGGACCGGAATAATGCTATTGTTGTTGTGTGCCACGAAATCGACTCCAACTCATAGCTAGCCTATAGCACAGAGAGTAAAACAGCCCCAAAAGGTTTCCCGGGCTGTAATTTTTATAGAGGAACCCTGGTGGTGCAGTGGTTAAGCACTTAGCTGCTAACCAAAAGGATGGCAGTTCAAATCTACCAGCTGTTCCCTGGAAACCCTATGGGGCAGTTCTGCTCTGTCCTACAGGATCACTATGAGTTGGAATCGACCCAACAGTAATGAGTTTGGGCTTCTTTTTTTTTTATCTTTACAGGAGCAGATCACCAAGTCTTTTCTCTTGCAAAGCCCTGGTGGATTCTAACTGCCCACCTTGCGGTTAGCAGCTGGGCACTTTAATCACAGTGCCACCAGGGCTCCTATGATGATAACAGGGAAGTGTTTTCCTCTAGTTTGCAACTTGCCAGTAGAAAACGGTAAGGTTTAGATGAGGAGCACAGGAACTTGCTTAGAGTGGGGATTTATGTCTATATGGATGTCCCTGGGGTTGAACTATCCCCTTAAGAGCAAACTGCCATGTGTTCAGCATTCAATCAAGAACAAATAGATGTTTGTTCAAAATGTGTTTGTTGGGTCATCCTGTAATAGATCTTGTGATAAGCACCATGGGGAATCAAATGATAGAGTCTGTATCATCAAGAAATTTATAGTACAATCATTGAGATGGAAGAGATGGTATCTGCTCAAGGCAGAGGGCCATAAGTGCCAGAGTAAATGCACAAATCAGGATTTCAAAGCTCAGAGGAGGAAGAGAATAAAAGTGGGACTTTGGCAAAAATCAAGCCAATAGTATTTGAGAAAGAGGTGGGAGGTGAGAAGAGCCTCACTCCTCACAAGAGGCTGCCCCTCATGGCTCAGCCTGGGTGATGGGGCATTTATAAGCTCCTTATGTTCTCCCACTGGCAACACTATCACCTTTTCCAACTCCTGTTGCTTCCTAAAAATAAAAAGCAAAACAAAACAAACAAGGAATTTGTACTTGGGTAGAGAATTTAGGAAGTAAGTATTTGGTATTAAGCTGTGGAATTTCAAGCATGAATAAGGGAATATTTACCAAAGAGCATGTATTTTTAGTAGTATTTTATGATTCCAGCTTGGTTTAAAAAAAAGATAAATATCTAGTAGGGAGGGAGACAGATTGTGTCTCTTAGGGAGAGGAGAAAGAGAAGCTGTGAGATTGGAAAAAATTACCTAAATTCCCCACACTTCAATTTCATTACCTACAAAATTGAGATAATAATACAATTTCCAGAGTTGGAAAGAAAATTAAAAGAGAAAGGGCCTAGCACAGAGTAGCCATTCAATAAATATTAGGTGAATAAACGAATGAGAGAGGAAAAGGAAAGAAGGGAAACGGAATAGTCCTCTGTGAAAAATATAGACCCCTGCTGGGATTTCAGCAGAGATACTTTGAATGGGCCAACCTTGTGAAAAAATTCAAACATTTAGAAGGATATGCAACAGTAGGTTTTATATTTTGTCTTTCAGGGACAATGGGATTATAGTAATTTTTGTATTCTTTTGGCTGCTTCTTTGGTTATTTTTCAAATCTGCTCAAATGAAAGTTGTTTTATAATTAGGAAAACACATTTTTAATTTCGGAAAAGGAGATCTGTTACTTCACTAAAAGAGCCTACTTGTTTTCCGGGCAGTTGTGTCAGATACGTGGCAGTCTGTCCCTACTTTCTTGCCCAGTACAACCAATAATGATTCACCCAGCTTTTGTAAACAGTGGGCTGGTCTGAGCAAGGCCACGCCAGAGGAGTACTCCCTTTATTGTCCTGAATGTAATGCTGTCCTTGACTAGTCCACTGAACTTCTAAAAGCTCCCGGAGAGCCTGGCTGGGTTCAAGGCAAGGCCTGCACATTCGTGAGATGACTGTTTCCAAGAGCCTGCAAACAAATGGGCAGGGGAGGGAGTACGTTGCTGACATTCCCTCGGACAGTTTCCTAGGACATGAGTACTTCATTCTCCTGGGAGATTATCCTGACTTAACAGCTCACCACCCCTCCCACACTCTAAATTTTCTGTAGCGCAGGATGTGTTTTGAAATCTTGTGAAATAATGAATACTCCCTGTTATAGGACACCTTTTTTTTTTTTTTTATTTTTTCACTCTGTGTTTTCCACAACCTCTCCAGGCACATGCAATTCTTCAGAGGGAAAGCTGGAAAGCTGTCGGAGGATCCTTGAGCATCTACAGTGTGCCAGATGATGGGGCAAGATACAAAACTGAATAGAAGTACAGTCCTCCAAAAATGCTTGTCATCTATAAGCCAGAAGAACCAGTTGCCGTAGAATCGATTTGACTCATGGTGACACCATGTGTGTCAGAGTAGGGCTGTGCTCCATAAGGTTTTCCATGGCTGATTTTTTGGAAGTAGATTGTCAGGCCTTTTTTCTGAGGTACCCCTGGGTGGACTGGAACCTCCAACCCAGCTGAGCGAGTTAACTGCTTACATTTCTACAGTCCATAAATAACAGAATGGAGCGAACCAGAGAGAAAGTGGTTAACAGAGTGTTGGTGTGCAATAATTACAGAGATACACAGTCTCAGGACTCCAAATTGACGTAGAGTTCTATGGTGTGGAGGTGTGAACTTTAAATTCTCCTCCAGTGATGTTGGCTAGAGATTATCTGAGTCATCTCCTTAATCCGTAGATAAGAAAACAAAATTTCCCCAAAGTGAAGGGGTTTACTTAAAACAGAACAAGTGGGTTAAGAAGCAGAAGCAAGATTAGAAGCCGGATGTTTATTGCAATATAACAAGGATTTTCTGGAGGTAACGGTATAAAAATAATACACTCATTTAAAACCTCAGCCACCATAATAGATGTTTCCAAAGCATTTTCTTCTCTTAAAGCTAGATGGCTTTAACTACCACTGCGAGTTAAAAAAAAAAAAAAAAAACCATTGCCATCGAGTCAGGGGTCAAATATTTAAGGCTCACCCTCTGAAGGTCACCTGACTGGATTTTTCTGATCCAAGCAGCCCCCTAGTGATGCTGTCTCCAGGGGAAATTATTTGGAAACTTTGCCTAGAATCACATCTGACCTAAACTGCAATCAGAATTGCGACATGTTTTTCCTAAACTTTCCTCTTCACCCCTCTGTCTGTTGTTCAGCCACTCCTCAATGCCTGGCTGGATGACCGTCCATAATATGGTTTCTCAGAGCCACTGGAAATGCTGTATGTTCACACCTATTGTGCACTGTATCTCTTATGCTTCTCAACTTAGTATGAATGGGATCGATCACAAGTTATTTTTGTTGGTGGTATCTCCTAACCTATTCCTTTTTATGAATCTGTAAGAGATAAAATTTGCTTTATATTTTCCGGGTAGTATCTGTTTAAATGGAAACCCTGATGGTGTAGTGGTTAAGTGCTACGGCTGCTAACCGAAAGTTTGCCAGTTTGAATCTACCAGGTGCTCCTTGGAAACTATGGAGCAGTTCTACTCTGTCCTATAGTGTCATTATGAGTCGGAATTGACTTGACAGCAATGGATTTGGTTTGGTTTTACTGGTGTCTGTTTAAATAAGGAAAAGATAAAAACAGAATGTCAGCACCAAGAAATCTCAGGCACAGGAAGATGTTCCTTAACAGTTTTTGTTCCAGGCTCCACATCTCCACTTGGCCTATGTTACTTAATGTTGATGGAAGACAGGCACACTGCAGCAATAAAAGTCCCTGGCAGTGCCAGCTGGCTTAGCATCAAAATTGAACTACAGATGTGTGGTCTTAAAACTTACTTGGGTTCTCAGAGCTTGTGGGTAATTTCCCATGCCCCCCAACAGTATTCATTTATTCCTTTAAGTTGTTTTTGGCTACTTAACATAATAGATGAGAACACAGACTCTGAAGCCACACAGCATGAGTTTGAATCCTGGTTCTGCTCTTACAAGTGAATGACCTTAGAACAGTTAACTGACATATCTATGCCTCATTTCTCCACCTGTAAAATGAGGATAATAACAGGACCGACCTCCTAGGGTTACTGGAAGGATTAAATAAATCAATGTTATCAAAGTGCTTAGAGCAGTGCCTGGCACAGAGTAAGAGGTTGGTATAAGTTTCTGTTTAAAAAATAATATTTGCTAAGTTTCAGGCCTTGAGAATACAGTGGTGTGGTGAATTGACTCTAATGTGACCCCCATGATAAGTTGATCCCACATGATCTCCACCTCCTGGTATTCCCACCATTGTGTTATCTCCTTCCCTAGAGTGTGGGCAGGACCCGTGAATTGCTTCTGACCAACAGAATATGGCAAAAGTGATGGGCTATCGCTCTTGTGATTATATAACAAAGGTAACAGGATGTCACTCTCATGATTACATTACATTATATAAGACTCTGTCTTGCCAGATGACTAGCTCTCACTCTCCTGCTGGCCTTGAGGAAGCAAGCTGCCTTGTTGCAAACTGCCTGTGGAGGGGGCCACATGGCAAGGAACTGTGGAAAGCATTTAGGAGCTGACTGAAGCCTCCAGCTTCCAGTCAACAAAACAAAGCAAGCAAATAAAAGCTAAAGCTCTCAGTCCTATAACCATAAGGAAATCAATTCTGCCAACAATCTGAGAGAATGTGGAAATGGATTCTTCTTCAGTAGAGCCTCCAGTTAAGAATGCAGCCCAGCTGATGCCTTGATTAACTCATTTAATCTTCATAGCAACCCTAGGAATTAGGTCCTATCATTATCTCGATTTACAGGTGGAGAAATGAAGCACAGATACATCAATTAACTTGCCCAAGGTCCTCCAGCTTGTAAGCGCAGGGCCAGAATTCAAACTCATGCTGTCTGGCTTCAGAGTCCACTGATTGCAGTGTGGCAGAGCTCGGAGCAGAGAACCCAGATAAGCACTGGGCCAATACCTTGATGGGAGTCTTGTGAGAGTCGCTGCTCCCAGATTCCTGAACCCACACAAACTGTGAGATAATAAATGTGTGTTCAGATGCTACGTTTTTGGTAATTTGTTATGCAGCAATAGATAAATAATAAAGGTGTTGAGTAAAAGAGATCCTTACTTTCATTTGTGGAGTTGGTGGTCCAATGGATAAGATAAACAGGCCTGGAACAAGTTATTGCAAGTACGAATAGGTCTAGAAAAAAGGATTCAAATGGTATGATGCCAGGTTCACAATCACCCCTTTAATTATCTACTGGCTTTCTGGTGAACACCAGTTAATAATGCAGCCCATCTGGTACCTGGATTAACTCATTTAATCCTCACAGCAACCCTAGGATGTAGGTCCTATTATCATCCCCATTTTACAGGCAGAGAAATGAGGCACAGACACATCAATTAACTTGCCCTGTGTCATTCAGCTTGTAAGTGCAAAGATTGTAATACCAGAAAGATGTTCACATGTGTTTTATTGCCTATGCAAAAGCATCCAACTGTGTGGATCATGACAAATTACAGATAACATTGCCAAGAATGGGAAGTCCAGAAACTTAATTATGCCCAGGAGGAACCTGTATATAGATCAGGAGGCAGTCGTTTGAACAGAACAGGGGGATACTGCATGGTTTAAAATCAGGAAAGGTGTGCATCAGGGATATATCTTTTCACCATATTTATTCAGACTGTATGCTGAGCATGTAATCCTAGAAGCTGGACTATGTGAAGAACACAGCATCAGGATTAGAGGAAGACTCGTTGACAACCTGCAATATGCAGATAACACAACCTTGCTTGCTGAAAGTGAAGAGGACTTGAACCACTTACTGATGAAGACCAAAGACCACAGCCTCCAGTATAGATTACACCTCAACATAAAGAAAACAAAAATCCTCACTATTGGACCAATAAGTAACATCATGATAAACAGAGAAAAGACTGAAGTTGTCAAGGATTTTGTTTTACTTGGATCCACAATCAACACCCATGGAAGCAGCAGTCCAGAAATCAAATGAGAGAGGCAGGGCCAAGATGACGGAGTAGTCAGGCACTTCCTGTGGTCCCTCTTAGAGCAAAGACCCAAAAAACAAGTTGGCCAATTGTATATGACAATTTAGGAGCCCTGAACATCAAAAGAAAACTTGAGGAATTAGACTGAGTGGCAGAGGGAGAGAGAGACAGTTCAGAAGCAGCAAGGAGTTGCCAGACCTGACCTGGCAGGAACTGCCACCTTGCAGGCCGGGATCAGCTGGTGCCAGTGGTGAGGTAAACAGTGGTGTTTGGGACACATTTTCCATATCTAGAGTGACCAAGCAGCAGAAAGTCTGCTCACACCTCCAGAATCAGCAAAAATCAGTGCTCATTCAGCAAAAGATAAGTACATTCGTCTAACCTGCCACATGGATCAAAAAACACCCCTTTGAGAAAAACCTCTCTCCCATTTACCTGACCCCTCACTGCTCTGCACCAGGTTCCGAGTTGGCTTTAGTGATAGCCACATTCCCTGGGCTGGAAGTAGGACCTTCTGCGCATCCTGAGCCTTTCTCCTGGCCTTGGAGACGGAACAAATAAACAAACATGGGAAAAATATAATCTGCTAGCTCCCCAAGCCAGGAGCTCAGGGAAGAAACGGCTCCTTTGCCTAGGCACAGGCATAAGGGGCGCGTGGACTTTGACCTGTGCAGGCCCATTGCAATGGCATAGACTTTCATTAGCACAGTACAACAAGGTATACACCTGAAGTCTAACTTCAACTGTTTCAGCTTTATGGTGAAGAAGTGGGTTCGTGACATTTGATACCACTCCGTCTATTAAGCAGGGTCCTCGCCTACCCACATCAGTGCCTGAAGACTGGTGGCTCCACCCATGCCATCTGGCCAACAGTGGCAGGGGCCCAAGAATATGTGGTGCCTCCCTGTTCCTACAGCCAACAGCTTTGGGTGCCCATAGTCTGGCTGCAAAACCCACCCACTTACATGCTCTAGGGAACAGGGACACGCTTTACTCACAGACACCCAAGGGCGGTTGTCAGCCCCCTGCCTTGCTCAGCACATGACCCCCTACTGCAGCCAGATACCTGTGCCTACACTAATCATCCCTGCTTGTCTAGGACTGTAAGTGAGAGCTGGTACCATGCACTTGGTGACTGACTACCTGTATACCTGAGCTGAATCCATACAAGGAAAGTAAATGGACTTCTGGGCTCACACTTAGTAACAGCTCTAACCACCTGGTGACAGGACATTAGAGCTTCAAAGGTGCCAATAATCAAACTAGCTCACTCGAGCAGCCTATTTCGGCATGTCAAAACAAAACAAGAAGCTAGGACACAGTAAGCAAACATAAAATAAATAACCACAATAACTTATTGATGGCTCAGAGACAACAGTCAACATCAAGTCACATAAAGAAGCAGACTATGATGGCTTCAGCAAGCTCCCAAAACAAAGAATCAAGAAATCTTCCAGATGAAGATAACTTCATGGAATTATGGGAGGTAGAATTCAAAAGATTAATATACAAAACACTTCAAAAGATCAGAAGGAAATCAGACAAAATGCAGAACAAGCCAAGCAGCGCACAGACAAAGCATTAGAGGAACTTAAGGAGATTAGAGAAGAGCATAATGACAAATTTAATAGGTTGCAAGAACCCATAGACAGCAAACACAAATTCAGAAGATTAACAATAAAATTTCAGAATTAGAGAACTCAACAGAAAGTCATACGAGCAGAATTGAGGCCATGGAAGTCAGAATTAGTGAGATTGAAGATAAAGCGCTTGACACCTACATAGTTGAGGTAAAATCAGATAAAAGAATTTTAAAAAATGAAGAAATCCTAAGAATTATGTGGGATTCTATCAAGAGGAATAACCTATGAGTGACTGGAGTACGAGAATGGGGGAGATAACAGAAAATACAGAGAGAATTGTTGAAGATTTGTTGTCAGAAAACTTCCCTGATACTGTGAAAGATGAGAAGAGATCTATGCAAGATGCTCACCAAACCCCACACAAGGTAGATCCCAAAAGAAAGTAACCAAGACATATTGTAACCAAACTTGCCCAAACCAAAGACAAAGCGAGAATTTTAAGAGCAGCTAAGGATAAATGAAAAGTCACCTACAAAGGAGAGTCAATAAGACTAAGTTCGAACTACTCAGCAGAAACCATGCAGGCAAGAAGGCAATGGGATAATATATATAAAGCCTTGAGGGATAAAAATTGCCAGCCAAGAATTATATATCCAGCAAAACTGTCTCTCAGCTATGATAGTTAAGTTAGGGCATTCCCAGATAAACAGAATTTTAGGGATTTTGCAAAAACCAAACCAAAATTATGAGAAATACTAAAGGGAGTTTTTGTTAGAAAACCAATAGCATCGGATAACAACCCAAGGATAGAACACAGGACAGAGCAATCAGATATCAACCCAGATAGGGAAATCACAAAAATAAACCAAAGCTAACACACTCAAAACAGGGAAACAGACATCATTATGTAAAAGATGACAACATTAAAACAAAAAACAGGGACTAAAAAGTGTAGACATAGATCTTTCATATGGAAAGGAAGTAAAGGTAATATAAAGAAATAAAAGACTGGTTTACACTTGGAAAAATAGGGGTAAATATTAAGCTAACCACAAAGGAAACTAACAATCCTACAACCAAAATAAAACTCAAGAAAAATGTAAAGACTCAGCAAACACAAAATCAACAACAATGAAAAAGATGAAAAGAAAATACATACAGAAAAAGAACTCAGCACAGAAAATTAAGTGGAACAAAGAAACTGTCAACAACACACAAACAACAACAAAAAAAAAGACATCAAAATGACAGCACTCATACCTATCCATAATTACACTGAAAGTAAATGGACTAAATGCACTAATCAAGAGACAGGAAGTGGCAGAATGGATTAAAAAACAAAAAAAAACACGATCCGTCTTTATGCTGCCTACAAGAGATACAACTTGGACTTAAAGACACAAACTAAAACTCAAAGGATGGAAAAAATATTTCAAGCAAACAGCAATCAAAAAAGAGCAGGAGTGGCAATATTAATTTCTGACAAAGTAGACTTTAAAGTTAAATCCACCACAAAGGATAAGGAAGGACACTATATAATGATCAAAGGGTCAATACACCAGAAGGACATAACAATAATAAATATTTACACACCCAATGACAGGGCTCCAAAGTACATAAAACAAACTCTAATAGCATTGAAAAGAGAAATAAACAGCTCCACAATAATAGTAGGAGACTTCAACAGACCACTTTCAGTGAAGGACAGAACATCCAGAAAGAAGCTCAATAAAGACACGGGAGATCTAAATGCCACAACCAACCAACTTGACCTCATAGACATATACAGACACCACCCAACAGCAGCCAAGTATACTTTCTTTTCCAATGCACATGGAACATTCTCTAGAATAGACTGCATATTAGGCCATAAAGCAAGCCTTAACAGAACCCAAAACATTGAAATATTACAAAGCATCTTTTCTGGCCACAGAACTATAAAAATAGAAATCAATAACAGAAAAAGCAAAGAAAAAAAATCAAACACATGGAAACTGAAAAACACCTTGCTCAAAAACTACTGGGTTATAGAAAAAATTAAGGACAGAATAAAGATATTCACAGAATCAAATGAGAATGAAAACAGATCCTGCTAGAATCTTTGGGACACTGCAAAAGCTGTGCTCAGAGGTCAATTTATTGCAATAAATGCACACGTCCAAAAAGAAGAAAGGGCCAAAATCAAAGAATTAACCCTACAACTCAAATAAATAGAAAGACAGCAGCAAAAGAAGTGCATGGGCACCAGAAGAAAGGAAATTAATAAAAATTAGAGGAGAATTAAATGAAATAGAGAATAGAGAAACAATTGAAAGTTAACAAGACCAAAAGCTGGTTCTTTGAAAAGATGAACAAGATTGATAAACCTCTGGCCAAACTGACAAAATAAAACAAGAGGGAATCAAAAAACCTGAATAAGAAATGAGTTGGGTGATATCACAACAGACCCAACTGAAATTAAAAGAATCATAACAGAATACCATGAAAAATTGTACTGTAACAAATTTGAAAACCTAGAGGAAATGGACAAATTTCCAGAAACACACTACCTACCTAAACTAACACAAACAGAGGTAGAACAACTAAATAAACCTGTAACAAAAGAAGAGATTGAAAAAGTAATTTAAAAACTCCCAACAAAAAAACCCTCTGGCCCTGATAGCTTCACTGGAGAATTCTACTAAACTTTCAGAGAAAAGTTAACACCACTACTACCAAAGGTATTTCCCAGCATAGAAAAGGATGGAATACTTTCCATACTCATGCTATGCTATGAAGCCAGCATATCCCTGATACCAAAACCAGGTAAAGGCACCACAAAAAAAGAAAACTGCAGACCAATATCCCTCATGAACTTAGACACAAAAATTCTCAACAAAATTCTAGCCAATGGAATTCAACAATATATCAAAAAAATAATTCATCATGACCAGGTGGGATCCCTACCAGGTATGCGAGGATGGTTCAACAATTGAAAAACAATCAATGTAATCCATCACATAAATAAAACAAGACAAGAACCACATGATCTTAACAATTGATGCAGAGAAGGCATTTGACAAAGTTCCATACCCATTCATGATAAAAACTCTCAGCAAAATAGGAACAGAAGGAAAACTTCTCCACATAAGAAAGGGCATTTATACAAAGCCAGCCAACATCATCCTAAATGGAGGGCCCTGAAAGCATTCCCCTTGAGAATGGGAACCAGACAAGGTTGTCCTTTATCACCACTCTTATTCAACATTGTGCTGGAGGTCCTAGCCAGAACAATTAGGCTAGAGAAAGAAATCAAGGACATCCAAATTGGTAAGGAAGAAGTGAAAGTATCTCTAACTGCAGATAATATGAAAACCCTGAAGAATCCACAAGTACTGGAACTGAAGGATTTCAGCAAAGTATCAGGATACAAGATAAAGATGTAAAAATCATTTGGAATCCACTACACCAACAGCGAGAACGTCGAAGAGGAAATCACCAAATCACTGTCATTTACAATAGCCCCAAGAAGATAAAATTTTTAGGAATAAATCTAAACAGAGACATAAAAGACCTATACAAAGAAAACTACAAGACACAACTGCAAGAAACCAAAAGAGACCTACATATAAGTGGAAAAACATACCTTGCCCATGGATAGGGAAGACTCAACATTGAGAAAACGTCTATTCTACCCAAAGCGATCTATAGATACAATGCAATCTCAATCCAAATTCCAGTGGCATTTTGGGTCTGTCAGACTAGTAAGTCTGGGTTTTATGTTTATTTTTGTGTGTGTGAATTTTATTTTACAGTTTTCTCCAGCTCCGTCTAGGACCCTCTATTGTGATCTGTGTCAGAATAGTCGGTGGTGGTAGCTGGACACCATCAAGTAGTGCAGGATTCAGTCTGTGGAGGTTGTGGTACTTGTGGTCCATTAGCCCTCTGGACTAATCTTTCCCTTGTATCTTTGGTTTTCTTCATTCTCCCTTGCTCCAGACAGGGTGGGACCAGTGGAGTATCTTAGATGGCCACTCACAAGCTTTTAAGACCCCAGACGCTACTTACCAAAGTAGGATATAGAATATTTTCTTTATAAGCTATGTTACGCCAGTTGAGCTAGATGTCCCTTGAGACCATGGTCCCCAGCCCTCAGCCCAGTAATTTGGTCCATTAGGGAGTTTGGATGTGCCTATGAAGCTTCCATGACCTTGCCTTGGTCAAGCCGTGCTGGCTTCTCCAGTGTTGCATACTGTCTTACCCCTCACCAAAGTTACCACTTACCTATTGTCTATTTAGTACTTTTCCCTCACCACTTCTCCTCTTCCTGGTAACCATCAAAGATTGTTTCTTTTTGTGTGTAAACCTTTGCATGAGTTTTCATAATAGTGGCCTCATACAATATTTGTCCTTTTGTGATTGACTTATTACACTCAGCACAATGCCCTCTAGATTCATCCATGTTATGAGATGTTTCGCAGATTCATCTTTGTTCTTTAGCATTGCATAGTATTCCATTGTGTGTATATACTATAGTTTGTTTATCCATTCATCTGTTGATGGGCACTTAGGTTGTTTCCATCTTTTTGCTATTATGAATAATGCTGCAATGAACATGGGTGTGCATATTTCTATTCATGTGATCACTTATTTCTCGAGGATATATTCCCAGGAGTGGGATCGCTAGATCCTATGATATTTCTATTTCTAGCTTTTTAAGGAAGCACCATATCATTTTCCAAAATGGTTGTACCATTTGGCTTTCCCACCAGCAGTGCATAGGAGTTCCAATCTCCCCAAAACCTCTCAAACGTTGTTATTTTCTTTTTTTGTGCCAGTAATGTCAGGGTGAGATGGTATCTCATTGTACTTTTGATTTGCATTTCTCTAATGGCTAGTAATCACGGTGTCTCTTAGCCACCTGAATATCTTCTTTGGTGAAGTGTCTGTTCATATCCTTTGCCTACTTTTTTAATTGGATTACTTGTCTTTTTGTTGTAGAGGTGTTAGATTTTCCTATAGATTTTAGAGATTAGACCTTTGTCAGATTTGTCATCGCAACAAAATTTTTCCCAGCCTGCAGGTTGTCTTTTTACTCTTTTGGTGAAGTCTTTTGATGAGCATAAGTGTTTAATTTTTTAAAAGATCCCAGTTATCTAGCTTATCTTCTGGTGTTTGTATGTTGTTAGTTATGGTTTGTATCCTGTTATGCCTTGTATTAGGGCCTCTAGCATTGACTCTATTTTTTCTTCTATGATCTTTAAAGTTTTTTGTTTAATATTTAGGTGTTTGATTCATTTTGAATTAGTTTTTGTGTATGGTGTGAGGTATGGGTCCTGTCTCATTTTTTGCAGATGGACATCCAGTTTTGCCAGCACCATTGGTTAAAAAGACGATCTTTTCCCCCATTTAATGGAATTTGGGCCTTTGTCAAATATCAGGTGACCATAGATGGATGGATTTACATCTGGGATCTCAATTCTGGTCCATTGGTCAATGCGTTTGTTGTACAAGTACCAGGTTGTTTTGACTACCATAGCTGTATAGTAGGTTCTGAGGTCAGGCAGTACGAATCCTCCTACTTTATTCTTCTTCTTCAGTAGTGCTTTACTTATCCAGGGCTTCTTCCCTTCCTGTGTAAAGTTAATGATTAGTTTTTCCATCTTATTAAAGAATGCAAACATATTAAAATTTGGAATATACAAAAGGAATAAAGAGAGAGGAAGGGAGGGGTGAGAGAGGGAAGAAGAATGGGAGCGAGGGGGGAGAGGAATGAGGGAGGGAGGGACCAAAAAAAAAAAAGAAGGGAGGAGAAGAGAGGGGAGGAGTGGAAAGAAGAAAATCACCATCATGGACCAGCCACCATACTCAATTTCTATTAACATGTTGGTATATTTCATTTCAGACTAAAGACTCTGAGTACTTTTAAAAAGAGTGTTTGTTATCATTTGCAGTGTTTCTCCCCAAGGATGGGAAATGGGAGGAACAGCGCCTTCTCTTCTGAAATTCTGACTTCATATATCATGCCACACCCTGCCCTAACTGACCTCATTTCCCACCCACGAGGTTTAGAAAACACATTCTGGAGTTTGATTATGAGTCAGTGACCTGTCTGGCATTTCACTGAAGTAACTTCTGTCTAGGTTTGCCTTGGTCATAAGGCTTTTTAAAAAAGATAATGTGGATTCTTCTCTTGACATGAAAAGAGTAAATTCCATTTCATTGTATTCCCAGCAGTTATAATGAATTGATGATAAAATATACAGACCACCTGTTATGAACTGAATTGTGTCCCCCCGCAAATGTGTGTCAACTTGGCTAGGCCTTGATTCCCAGTACTGTGTGATTGCCTACCATTTTGTCTTCTGATGTGATTTTCCCATGTGTTGTAAATCCTACCTCCATGACGTTAATGAGGTGGCATTAGCGGCAGTTATGTCAATGAGGCAGGGCTCAATCTACAAGATTAGGTCGCGTCTTAAGTCAATCTCTTTTGAGATATAAAAGAGAGAAGCCAGCAAAGAGAAAGGGAACCTCATACCACTAAAACAGAAGAGCCAGGAGTATAGCATGTTCTTTGGATCTGAGGTCCCTGCACTGAGAAGCTCCTCAGCCAGGGAAGACTGATGACAAGGACCTTCCTCTAGAGCTGACAGAGAGAGAAAGCCTTCCGCTGACAGAGAGAGAAAGCCTTCCACTGACAGAGAGAGAAAGCCTTCCTTCCCCTGGAGCTGGCACCCTGAATTTGGACTTTTAGCCTACTTAGACTGTGAGAGGATAAACTTCTGTTTGTTAAAGCCATCCACTTGTGGTATTTCTGTTATAGCAGCACTAGATGACTAATACATTACCCAAGAATAGAATAAATATTTGTGATTTAAAGGAACACACACCCTCACCAGAGTCCCACTTTAAATTATATCATGATAGAATTCTACTAGCATCTGTTTTTTTTTTTTTTTAATTTGTTCCTAAATATACCGTCCCCACATGTCTGTCAGTTTGTTGTGCTGTGGCAGCTTGTGTGTTGCTGTGATGCTAGAAGCTATGTCACTGGTATTTCAAATACCAACAGGGTCACCCATGGTTGGCAGGTTTCAGTGGAGCTTCCAGACTAAGACAGACTAGGAAGAAGGACCTGGTGATCTACTTCAGAAAAAATTGGCCAGTGAAAAAATTATGAATAGCAGCAGAACATTGTCTGGAATATTGCCAGAAGATGAGCCACTCAGGTTGGAAGGCACTCAAAATATGACTGGGAAAGAGCTGCCTCCTCAAAATAGAGTCCACCTTAATGACGCAGATGGAGTAAGCTTTTGGGACCTTCCTAAACTGATGTAGCATGACTCAAAATGAGAAGAAACAGCTGCAAACATCCATTAATAATCAGGACATGAAATGTACAAAGTATGAATCCAGGAACATTGAAGTTGTCAAAAATGAAATGGAACACATAAAGATCGATATCCTAGGCATTAGTGAACTGAAATGGATTGGTATTGGCCATTTTGAATCAAAAACTCATAGGGTCTACTATGCCAGGAATGACAAATTGAAGAGGAATGGTGTCACACTCACCATCAAAAAGATTTCAAGATCTATTCTGAAGTATAACACTGTCAGTGATAGGATAATACTCATATGCCCACAAGGAAAACCATTATTCGAATTCAGGCACTAATCATTAATCCCAAAGATAAGGAAATTGAAGATTTTTACTAATTTCTGCAGTCTGAAACTGAGCATGCAATCAAGATGCATGATAATTACTGGTGATTGGAGCGAGGGAGTTAGAAACAAAGAAGGATGGTAGTTGGAAAACATTGCCTTGGTGATAGGAATGACAATGGAGATTGCATGATAGAATTTTGCAAGACCAGTGATGTCGTCTCATTGCAAATACCTTTTTTCAGCAACAGAAATGGCAGTGATACACGTGGACCTCACCAGATGGAATACACAGGAATCAAATTGACTACATCCATGGAAAGAGATGATGGAGAAGCTCAACATCATCAGTTAGAACAAGGCCACGGGCTGACTACAGAACAGACCATGAATTGCTCTTATGCAAGTTCAAATTGAAGCTAAAAAAAATTAGAACAAGTCCACGAGAGCCAAAATGTGACCTTGAGTATATCACAAGTGAATTTAGAGTCCATCTCAAAAACAGATTTTATGCATTGAACACTAATGACCAAAGACCAGACAAGTTGTGGAATGATATCAAGGACATCATACATGAAGAAAGCAAAAGGTCATTAAAAAGACAGCAAAGAAAGAAAAGATCAAAATGGATGTCAGAATAGACTCTGAAACTTGCTCTTAAATGTAGAATAGCTAAGGTGAAAGGAAAAGATGATGAAATAAAAGAGCTGAACAGAAGATTTCAAAGGGCATCTCGAGAAGACCAAAAATAATTCATTAACATTCAACCATTTCAGAAGATAGAGTATGATCAAGAGCCAATGGTACTGAAGGAAGAGTTCCAAGCTGTGCTGAAAGGAAAGACAAAAAACAAGCCTCCAGGAATTGATGGAATACCAATTAAGATGTTTCAACAAGCAGATGTAGTGCTAGAGGTCCTCACATGCCTATGTCAAGAAATTTGGAAAACAGCATCCTGGCCAACTGACTGGAAGAGATCCATATTTGTGCCCATTCCAAAGAAAGGTGATCCAACAGAATGTGGAAATTATCGAACAATATCATTAATAGCACACACAAGTAAAATTTTGCAGAAGATCATTCAAAAGCTATTGCAGCAGTACATTAACAGGGAACTTCCAGAAGGTAAAGCTGGATTCAGAAGAGGACATGGAATAAGGGATATCATTGCTGATGTCAGATGGATCTTGGCTGAAAGCAGAGAATACCAGAAAGATGTTTACCTGTGTTTTATTGACTATGCAAAGGCGTTCTATTGTGTGGATCACAACATATTATGGTTAACGTTGCAAAGAATGGTAATTCCAGAACAATTCATTTTGCTCATGAGGAACCTGTATATAGAGCAGGAGGCAGTCGTTCAAACAGAACAAGGGGGTACTGCGAGGTTTAAAATCAGGAAAGTTTTGCATCAGGGTTGTATCCTTTCACCATACCTATTCAATCTGTTTGTTGAACAAATAATCTGAGAAGCTGGACTATATGAGGAAGAATGGGGGATCAGGATTGGAGGAGGACTCATTAACAACCTGCATTATACAGATGACAACCTTACTTGTAAAAAGCGAAGAGGGCTTGAAGGACTTTCTGATGAAGATGAAGGACCACAGCCTTCAGTATGCATTACACCTCAGCATAAAGATAATAAAAATTCTCACAACTAGAGGTTAAGTGCTACAGCTGCTAACCAAGAGGTCAGCAATTCAAATCCACCAGGCACTCCTTGGAAACTTTATGGGGCAGTTCTACTCTGTCCTATAGGGTCGCTATGAGTCAGAGTCGACTCGATGGCAATGGGTTTGGTTTTTGGTTTTGCTATCACCCAATGAATAAGCCCACATCTTGTTTAGTTACATGAAATTTTTTTTTTCATATCCCTGAGAGATTTGGTCTCGGGTATTTGCATTAAACTCAGGGATAAACAAATGCATTTCTGACTTCTGCAGTGTTTCTAAGAGTGTTCTAGAGAAAAGCAGTTGGTTTATGGTATAAATATGAAAATGTATTGATTGATACTTAAGATATAGAATAGTTGCGATAGCACCTATTAGAATTGATCCATATCATTTAGCTCCAGTCGCTCATAGTAAACATACATTTTTAATAACAAACCAAAGGGTATATCACCAGTGTGTGTGTATGTGTGTGTGTTAATGTATGCTTGTGGGTTTCTTTTATAAATCACCGGTTTTAGTGGATGTCAGTCAAGGTGCCCTGCCTTTTAGTTCTCCTTGTCTCCATGCAGTAGGAAATGTGTTAGGGGAAATGAGGTGAACAGAATTTACCGGTGAAATGATGGTGTAGAGTGAGGAGAAGTGAAAATCTATAAAAAGTATAAAGGCTGTTGGTGCCTGAACAGCACTTATAACTGGATCCTAGTTTGAATCCTTTTCTCTAATTTCCTTTTCTCGATAATTTGTTGCTTCTTTACTTTATACCAGTTTTTGTTCTGTTTTGGTTTTCCCTCACTTTGGCAGAGTTTCAGGGCTAAAAAGCCATATCACCCAGACATAAATCCATCCACCTATGGTCACCTGATCTTTGACAAAGGACCAAAGTCCTTCAACCAGAGAAAAGAGTCTTTTTAACAAATGGTACTGGTAAAACTGGCTGCCCATTTGTAAAACAATGAAACAGGACCCATACTTCACACCATACACAAAAAACTAACTCAAAATGAGTCAAAGACCTAAATATAAAACCTAAAACGATAAAGGTCATGGGAGAAAAAATAGGGACAATGCTAGGGACCCTAATACATGGCATAAATAGAATACAAGCCTTAACTAACAAAGCACAAACACCAGAAAATAAACTAGACAAATGAGAGCTCCTAAAAATTAAACACTTATGCTCATCAAAAGAGTAAAAACAAAACCTACAGACTAGAAGAAAACTTTTTGCTACAACATATCCGACAAGGATTTAATCTCTAAAATCTATAAAATACTTGAACACTTCAACAACACGAAGACAAATAATACAATAGAAATAATCCAAAAATACCATAGGATCCAGCAATCCTACTCCAAGGAATATAGACGATAGAGAAATAAAAACCATCACACAAATAGACATATGCACACCCATGTTCATTGCAGCATTATTCACAGTAGGAAAAAGATGGAAACAACTAAAGTGCCCATCAACAGATGAATGGATAAACTACGGTACATATACACAATGCAATACTAAGAAATGATAAATCCCACAACATGGATGAATCTGGAAAGCATTATGCTGAGTGAAATAAGTCAGCATGAGACCACTATTAACAAAAACTCCAGAAAGGGTTTACATGCAGGAAAAAAAAAAAAACTTTGATGGTTAAGAGGGTGGGGAGGGGTGGTAAGGGAAATCACTAACTAGATAATAGACGAGTGTTAACTTTGGTGACGGGAAAGACAACACACAATATAGGAGAATTCAGCACAACTTGACCAAGGCAAAGACATAGAAGCATCCTAGACACAGCCATACACACTGAAGAACTGAGTTACTGGGGCTGAAGGCTGGGGACCACTGTCTGGAGGAACACCTAGGTCTATCGGCATAACATAGTTCATAATGGTTCTACATGCCACATTGGTGAGTAGCATCTGGGGTCTTAAAATCATGCAAGCATCCATCTAAGATACATCTATTGGTCCCATCCACTCCAGAGCAAAGGAGAATGAAGAAAAAAAAAAAAAAGGTAAAGACTCAAGGAAAGTATTAGTCCAAAGAACTAATGGACCACATGAACTACAGCGTCCACCAGCCTGACCCCAGGAGAACTAGAGGGTGCCTGGCTATCACCACCAACTGCTTTGACAGGGATCATAACAGAGGGTCCTGGATAAAGCGAGAGAAAAACGTAGGACAAAATTCAAATTCACAAAAGAAGACTAGACTAACTGGTCTGACAGAGACTGGAGGAATCCCCGAGGTTATGCCTCCATCCCCACAGTCTGCTAACTCAGAACTGAAGCCGCTCTCAAAGTTCACCCTTCAGCCAAAGATTAGACAGGCCTATAAAACAAACAATAACACACATGAGGAACGTGCTTCTTAGTTCAATCAAGTATATGAGACCAAATGGGCAACACCTGCCCAAAAGCAAAGACACGAAGGCAGGAAGGGACAGGAAACCTGGAAGACTGGACATGGGGAACTTGGGGTGAAAGGGGGAGAATGCTGACACACTGTGGGGATTGCAATCAATGTCACAAAACAGTTTGTGTATAAATTTTTGAATGAAAAACTAATCTGAGCTGTAAACTTTCACCTAAAGCACAATAAAATTAAAAAAAAAAAAAAAAGCCATACCATTTCTTTTCATGCCAAGGAAGTTGGAAATAATTGTACAACTGAGGTGGATTACGTTGAATATTTCACCAAGGTATAAACTACAAGTGGCTAAACCAGTCAAGGTGGCTAGACATGTGAAAAGAAGAAATGTGTTACTTGTACCCAGGGCATTAGCTACAAAATCACTGCATGTGCTTTTTGTTTTCCCTTGAAAACTAGAAAATTAATCTTCGGTCATGTTCCCAGGACTCAAGGAAATATTATAACCAATGAATAAAATGTGAATTTTATCCAAGAAATGTAGTCTACCCACATGGAGAAGATGTATGTGGGGTACATACAGGAAATTATTCAGCTTTGCTGAAGCCAATTGTGAAAAGCAGGAAGGGATACTCAGAGCTGGAAACTCTAGCTACACTGGGGATTTTTACTTAGGCCACAAGACTTTATTCCTGACATATTAAACAAATAGCTTAAGAAACAATTGGCCCACATAGACCCACACCTACATTAACTGTAAAATACTCTTTGTGAATTAATCATCAGCCAATTTATTCAGTTTTTCGTCTTAAAGTAATAATCCCCATTCAATTGTTCACACAGCTATCAGCTGTAAGCAAAATTGAAGGCTCATTTTTTTTTTTATCCATGGAGGGAAAATATATTATTTATAAACCCTAACAAAAAATCCCCCCCACTGTCTTCATTTACACCTGAGAGTGAAGTTGTATTAATGGAATTAACTTTAACATATAAAATGAATATAAAATGAAAGTACTGATGGTAGCAGTATTTCTCTTTTTCCACAAAAATCGAAGGGTAAAGACATACTATTTATATTTAATGATTCCTTGGCAGGCTTGAGAACCCAGTGAAAAGAATAATAACAGAAAGAACAAGAGAGGAAGAAAGAAGCTGCCTTCATAACTTCGTTTCTGGATCTGTTCCAGTTGACGTATTTTCCACAGTCGCTGGTAGAAATGTGAGTTTTCCAAATGGAAGTGTACTAGTTAGAAATAAAAAGTACGGTTTTGCCAAAAAAATTCTGTTATTAGGGATGCTACTTCTGTCAAACATAGGATGGGCTGGCACTGAATCGGACATGGGCAGAACTGTGGAGATAACACTGAAGAGAAAACGCTTTGAAAAGTGTAACTTGCGGCCTGACAGGATCAGAGTAATTAGAATGATGATGAGAACGAAGAGAACGAGAAGAAAGCACCTTATCGTGATGTTTCATTTGAATTAGCTCTTTTAGTCTTCACAACAACTTTATGATGTAAATACAATTACCTCCACGTTACAAATGAGGAAGCAAAGGTTGATAGAGATTAAATAGCATGCTAAGGTTATATAGTTAATGTGTGATGAAGTCTATCCAACTCTAAAACGCCATTGGAGAGTGTAACCGTTGCCCTTGCGTCTCCTCCAAGCCTTCTCCTTGTAGTGACCCTGTGTGTGTCAGAGCAGAACTGTGTTCCACAGGGTTTTCAACGGCTGATTTTTTTGGAAGTAGACCACTAGGCCTTTCTTCTGGGTGGACTCAAACTGCCAACCTTTCAGTTAGTAGCCAATTGCTTAACTGTTTGCACCATCCAGGGACTCCACTGGAGAGTATACAAGTTCCTTTATTACTCACACCTACCTTTCTGTCTTCATTTCTAAACCAACTCTTTTGCACTGGCCCTCAAATCTCTAATTTTCATTCTCTGTCTCTAGTTTTCTCTGGCTCTGGCTATCATTACACACACACACACACACACAAACTTTTGGCATCTGATCATCTCTCCGTCCTTTACCCTAGTAACTTGGCCATTGTAAGCAGGAAAGCAGCCCTGATGTTCAGTCCAAAAATATATTGAGGAGATATGGCATAAAAAAAAAAAAAAAAAAGGCAGAGACGTATCGTCTCTGTAAACCTTCTGTTCTTTCATCCCTGACCATCTATGCCCACTTGTGATGCCAGCACAGTGTTGCAATATCCCCAGCCTCTGCCAAATATTTCCTATTGCCTAAGGTTTTTTTTTTTTTTTTTTTAAGGTTTAGCTAATTAGCTGACTTACCCGCCCTTCCTTTGGGCTGGAAGAAGAAAACAATTGTGTCACATGCATGAACAGACAGTGGAATAAGTGGATGGAAGCCATTTTTAATAGCAGCACTCCAGTTTTCAGAAACTATAAAAGTCGCCTTCCAAATACCACTTTGAAGAGTCTAGGTCAGGGATTACAGCTCCAAATGTTACCTAGCATCATGGATTGAATTGTGTCCCCCAAAAATACATGTATTAATTTGGCTAGGCCATGATTCCCAGTATAGTGCGATTATCCACCATGTTGCCGTCTGATAGATTTCCCTACGTGTTGTAAATCCTACCTCTATGATTTAATGAAGGGGGATAGGCAGCAGTTGTATTAGTGAGGCAGGACTCAATCTACAAGATTGGATTTTGTCTGGAGGCAATCTCTTTTGAGATATGAAAGAGAGAAGTGAGCAGAAAGACAGGGGGAACTCATACCACCAAGAAAGCAGCCCCGGGAGCAGAGTGCGACCTTTGGATCCAGGGTTCCTGTGCAGAGAAGCTCCTAGTCCAGGGGAAGATTGATGAGAAGGATCTTCCTCCAGAGCCAACAGAGAGAGAAAGTCTTCCGTTGGAGCTGATACCCTGAATTTGGACTTCTAGCCTATTTTATTGTGAGGAAATAAATTTCTCTTTGTTAAAGACATCCACTTGTAGTATTTCTGTTACAGCAGCACCAGATGACTGAGACACCTAGCATCACAGAACCAACCTCCAAATTCTCTTTCTCGGCTATAACCCAACAGGCAGATGTTTAGACTCTTGACGAATACGCAGCAACGGCAAGAACACTACCACAAAAGAGAGAAGTAAGCAGAGTGAGACAGCTGAGTGCCTGTGTGCAGGAGGCTTCCTGGCAGAGTGCAGTACCTCTGGGCACTGATTGGTGGAGCTAGGCTTGCTGACCCGCAGAGCAAGAGAGTTGAGTGCCTTCCTGCCAAAGTTTACTGGCAAAGTGGGGTGCCTCTAGGCGCTGATCGGTGGAGCTACAGAGCTTTGAAACACTTGTCCCAGAAGGGCAGATGCAGGCATGAGGCCAAAGGGCCAAAAGTCCAAGGAACCAGGAAGCAGAAGCTGAAGAGAAAAGGAACACAGAAAGCTAAGCTGCCTCAGTCTCAAAATGTGTGGCCAGGACCTCTGGGGTTTCAAAGTGTGGAGGCGTGGCCTCTGGTGTTTCTAAGGGTGGAGTCGCCACTCAGACGGACAAGGAGAATGGTGCACCTAAAGCTGAGGGAGAAGACAGCTGCTGCCTCAGTGGGCCTGGAAGGCAGAGCTGAAGCCCAAAGCCAAGGGGTCACCACTCAGAATCCTGAGAGTGTGCTAATACCTAGAGTCTGGAGGGCAGGGCTATTGTGTAAATGGTCTCAGGGAAAAAAGGATTATTTCAAAGGCTGATGTAATGTGTTCTGCTGACTTGCTTGGTGCCTGTTATGCCTTCTTCCCCTTTGATTTCTCCTATTTATAAGGAAATGTCTAGCTTGTGTCTGTTCTGCCACTGTAATTTGGAAGCAGATAACTTGTATTCTAGATTTCACAGATGAAAAGGAATTTCTGGATTTTGGATTTGGAGTTAAGACTTTTGCTATGATATGATGGAGTGAATGTGTTTTGCATGTGGCGAGGACATGAATTTTGGGGAGCCAAAGGGTGAAATGTCATGGATTGAATTGTGTCCCCCAAAAATGTGTGTATCACTTTGGCTAGGCCATGATTCCCAGTATTGTGTGATTGTCCAACCATTTTGTCATCTGATGTGATTTTCCTATGTATTATAAATCCTACCTCTATGATTTAATGAGGGGGTATAGGCAGCAGTTGTGTTAGTGAGGCAGGACTCAATCTACAAGATTGGATTTTGTCTTGAGCCAGTCTCTTTTTTTTTTTTTATTTTATGGCAAAACTTTTATTGGGAGATAATAGCTGCTCGAAATATAATCTCAATCTTGCATTTCTGTTCTTTTTCCTCTTTCTTCTTTTTTTGATATAAAGTAAATTACTGAGTCAGGCCTTGCTTTAGAAAAAAAAAAATGCTTTAGAGTGCATGTAAATTGCTCTGTTGAGCCATATTGAGCTGGTCCATAAGTATAATCAAGATTTGTACCAGTTTTACTATTTACTCATTTCTTCTGGAACTCAAATTGAAGAAGGGGTTATTAGGGAGAGGCAATTATTACATTTCAGGAAGGAAATTCATTTTTCTTTCTGGTTTTTGTTGTTCCTCCCAGTTCTACCATGTGAGCCAATTGTGAAAATTGCTTAATTTTTATTTGATAAATTCCTTCCTGGTTTGTTATAAGCTTGTGTTACTTTCTTCATACTTACTCTAGCTAAAAACAATGCTATTATCGTCACAGCACCTAAATATAAAACCATTGCATTAAATGGTGAAATAATTGAAAACACCTCTGATTATTTACACCAAAGGCAACTGTCTAGGTTTTAAAACACCTTATTTTTCAAGTTGGCTGGGCTTCGGAAAATAGCTTTTTGTTTTATCACTAGCTTTAAAACCCTGGTGATATGAAGGACTCTGCCTTCAAAAGACCGAGATTAGCTGTTGATACTTAGTTTGAGCCAGTCTCTTTTGAGATACAAAAGAGAGAAGCGAGCAGAGAGATGGGGGGACTTCACACCACCAAGAAAGCAGTGCCAGGAGCAAAGTGTGTCCTTTGGACCTAGGGTTTCTGTGCAGAGAAGCTCCTAGTTCAGGGGAAGATTGATGACAAGGACTTTCCCAACATGTGTTAATCATTATTTGTCATGGAACTCTGTGTAATAAAAGGTTTATTTTTTTTTTTTATTAAATGAGCACTAGGACCTTTGTCAATTAGGATGGTTCTTTGGATCATACTTCCTCTTTCCTTTTCCTCTTAAAGTCACACATTCCTTTATAAAATGTATGCCATTTTCAGCATGCCAGTCCCTGTGCTAAAATCTGTATTAGTGACAGAAAAAAGAAAGGAAGCATACTCTGTATTTTCTAAATTTTCTTCAAGCATGGCATTTACAAGGCGTAATTTAAAACATCAAAACATCACTTAATCTATCTTGGGTCTACATTATTAGCAATTAATCTGTATTGAATTTTCAAGGCACACACATGAAGACAGTTGGCTAATTTTTTGTAAGCATTACATTATTTGCCATTTTGTCAGGCATATTCTGGCACTTAGTATATTTCTGTTTTCTCCAGCAAGCATAACTGAGAGATGCCAATGATAAAGCATACTACCTCCCCTTAGAAAAGCAGGCACATTTTTTAAATTAATTTATTTTTTATATACATATTTTTTATTGTGCTTTAAGTGAAAGTTTACAGTTCAAGTTTCTCATACAAAAATTACACGCATTGTCACATGACCCTAGTTGCTCTCCCTATAACGAAACAGCATGCTTCCCCTTTCCACCCTGGATTTCCCATGTCCATTCAACCAGCTCCTGTCCCTTTCTGCCTTCTCATCCAGCCTCTGGATAGGAGCTGCCCATTCAGTTTCAAGTTTTTTCTATCTGCTTTACCTAAGAAGCACACTCTTCACAAGGATTATATAGTCCAGTCTAATCTTTTTCAGACCCCCACATGTCTGTCATTTTGTTTTACTGTGGTGGCTTGTGTGTTGCTGTGATTCTGGGAGCGATACTATCAGTATTCAAATACCAGCAGGTCACACATGCCGGAAAGGTTTCAGCTGAGCTTCCAGACTAAGACAGACTGGGAAGAAGGACCTGGTGGCCTACTTCTGAAAAGAATCAGTCAGTGAAAACCTTATGAATAGCAGTGGAACATTGTCTGATATAGTGCTAGAAGATGAGCCCCTCAGGTTGGAAGGCACTTAAAATATGACTGGGGAAGAGTTGCCTCCTCAAAGTAGAGTTGACCTTAATGATGTGGATGGAGTCAAGCTTTCAGGACCTTCCTAAACTGATGTAGCATGACTCAAAATGAGAAGAAACTGCTGCAAACACACTTTGTACAAAGTATGAATCTAGGAAAATTAGAAATCATCAAAAATGAAATGAAATGCATAAAGGTCAATATCCTAGGCACTAGTGAGCTGAAATGGACTGGTATCAGCCATTCTGAATTGGACAATCATACAGTCTACTATGCTGGGAATGACAACTTGAAGAGGAGTGGCTATGCTGGGAATGAATGACAACTTGAAGAGGAATGGCATTGCATTCATTGTCAAAAAGAATATTTTCAAGATCTATCCTGAATTTTATCCTGAAGTACAATATTGTCAGTGATAGGATAATATCCATACACCTACAAGGAAGACCAGTTAATACGACTATTATTCAAACTTATGCACCAACCACTAAGGCCAAAGATGAAGAAATTGAAGATTTTTACCAACTTCTGCAATCTGAAATTGATTGAGCACACAATCAGGATGCACTGATAATTACTGGTGATTGGAATGTGAAAGTTGGAAACAAAGAAGAAGGATCAGTATTTGGAAAATACGGCCTTGGTGATAAAAATGATGCCAGAGATCGCATGACAGAATTTTACAAGACCAATGACTTCTTCATCACAAATATCTTTTTTCACCAAAACGAACGGCAACTATACACATGGACCTCACCAGATGGAATACACAGGAATCAAATTGACTACATCTGTGAAAGGAGATGAAGGAAAAGCTCAATATCATCAGCTGGAACAAGGCAAGGGCAGACTTTGGATCAGACCATCAATTACTCATATGCAAGTTCAAAATGAAACTAAGAAAATTAGAACAAGCCCACAAGAGCCAAGTATGACCTTGAGTATAACCCACCTGAATTTAGATACCATCTCAAGAATAGATTTGATGCGTTGAACACTAATGACTGAAGACCAGACAAGTTGTGGAATGACATCAAGGACATCACACATGAAGAAAGCAAGAGCTCATTGAAAAGACAGGAAAGAAAGAAAAGACCTAATTAGATGTCAGAAGAGACTCTGAAACTTGCTCTTAAAAGTCAAATAACTAAAGGAAAAAGAAAAAAAAATAAAGTAAAAGAGCTGAGCAGAAGATTTCAAAGGGCAGCTTGAGAAGACAAAGTATTATGATGACACGTGCAGAGACCTAGAGATAGAAAACCAAAAGGGAAGGACACGCTTAGCATTTCTCAAGCTGAAAGAGCTAAAGAAAAAATTCAAGCCTCGAGTAACAATACTGAAGATTCTACGGGAAAAATATTAAACAGTGCAGGAAGCATCGAAACAAGATGGCAGGAATACACAGAGTCACTATACCAAAAAGAATTTCAGGAGGTAAGTATGATCAGTAACTGATGGTACCAAAGGAAGAAGTCCAAGCTGTACTGAAGGCATTGGCAAAAAACAAGGCTCAGGGAATTGATGGAATATCAATTGAGGTATTTCAACAAATGGATGCAGCGCTGGGAGTGCTCACCCATCTATCCCAAGAAATTTGGAAGACAGCTACCTGGCCAACTGACTGGAAGAGATCCATATTTATGCCTATTCCCAAGAAGGGTGATCCAACTGAATGTGGCAATTATCGAACAATATCATTAATATCACATGCAAGCAAAATTTTGCTGAAGATCATTCAAAAGCAGCTGCAGCAGCCATGGGAGCAGCATCAAGAAATCAAAAGACGCATTGCATTGGGCAAACTGGCTGCATAAGATCTCTTTAAAGTGTCGAAAAGCAAGGATGTCACCTTGAGGACTAAGATGTGCCTGACTCAAGCCATCGTGTTTTCAATTGTCTCATATGCATGCAAAAGCTGGACAATGAATAAAGAAGACTGAAGAGTTGACACCTTTGAATTGTGGTGTTGGAGACGAATATTGACTATACCATGGACTGCCAAAAGAACAAACAAATCTGTTTTGGAAGAATAACAACCAGAATGCTCCTTAGAAGCAAGGATGGCGAGACTACATCTCACATACTTTGGACATGTTATCAGGAGGGATCAGTCCCTGGAGAAGGACATCATGCTTGGTAAAGTAGAAGGTCAGTGAAAAAGAGGATGATCCTCAATGAGATGGACTGACACAGTGGCTGCAACAACGGGTTCAAGCATAGCAACAATTGTGAGAATGCTGCAGGACCGGGCAGTGTTTTGTTCTGTTGTGCATAGGGTCGCTATGAGTCAGAACCAACTGGATGGCACCTCACAACAACAATCTTTGTCTAAACAGTTGGCTTCAGGAATGGTTTTCGTTTTGGACAGAGGGTCCGGCGGCCGTGTCTTCTGGGATCCCTCCAGTCTCAGTCAAACTGTTAAGTCTGGTCTTTAGTAGAATTTGAGTTCTGCACCCTGCTTTTCTCCCTCTCTGTCAGGGACTCTCTGTTGTGTTCCCTGTCAGGGCAGTCATCGGTGGTAGCCAGGCACCATATAGTTCTTCTGGTCTCAGGCTTTTTCTGTCTCTTGGGCTCATATTTTCCTTGTGTCTTTGATGTTCTTCATTCTCCCTTACTCCAGGTGGGTTGGGACCAATTGATGCATCTTAGATAGCTGTTTGCTAGCTTTTAAGACCCCAGACACCACTCACAAAAGTGGGATGCAGAACATTTTCTTCATAAACTGTTGCGCCAATTTACCTAGATGTCCCCTGAAATCATGGTCCCCAGACCCCACTCCTACTCTGTCCCTCAAAGAGTTTGGTTGTATTCAGGAAACTTCTTAGTTTTTGGTTTGGTCCAGTTGTGCTGACTTTCCCTGTATTGTATGTTGTCCTTCCCTTCACCTAAGATAATTCTTGTCTACTATCTAGTTAGTGAATACCTCTCTCCACCCTCGTAACCATCAAAGAATGTTTTCTTCTGTGTTTAAGCCTTTTCTTGAGTTCTTACAATAATGGTCTCATACCACATTTGTTCTTTTGAGACTAACTTAACTCAGCATAAGAGAAGGCACATTTTTAATAAAGTGTTAACATTTATTAAATCGCAAGAAAAGGGATGAATTTAAATACACGTGATTTAAAAAACTGCTTTCCCCCAAACTGTGTCCTGCAGAACACTAATATCCCACAAATCCTCAATACATATTTTGAATACCAACAAGCCTTGGTTGGGTCCTGGATAAGAAAAAACAAGTTATAAAAGGCATTATTGAGATAATTGGGAAAAATAAAAAAAATGATTAGACAGTCCTGTGTCAGCGTTAACGTCTGAGGTTGTTATAAAGGTATGGTAATAAAAAAAAAAAAAAGTCTTTATTCTTAGGAGATTCATGCTGAAGTACTTAGGGGCCAGGTATCATGGTATCCACAGTTTTACATATAGATAAAGGGAGAGAAGGTAAAGATAAAGCAGCGTGGAATGTCCACAATGGGTGAGTGAATGTAGGTGAACGGTATACTAGTATGACTGCATTATCCTGCCAACTTCTCTGTAGTGTGACATTTTTAAAACCAAAAAAGCTGAGGGGAAAACAAATTTGGGAAACCCAGGTAATTTCTATACAAATTGTTCGGTGATATTGGTTACATTTTTCATGATGTGTCATCATTCTCATTCATTCTGTACTGGTTGTACCATTTCCAGTACTCTAGTTTCCCTGCCCCCTTACCTTATCATCTTTACTTTAGAGCAGTTTTTGACCTTTTGGTCTCATGTAGATGATTTTTTTTTTTTTTTTCTGCATGGGCAATTTAGTGACCTTGACTACATCGAGTTGTGGTTATTTTATTTCTTTAAAAATATTCAACATGATTCTCTAAAATGATTTCAATGCCCACCATTATGACCTGGAGTTTGAAGACCTTCTCCTGATGCTTCTGTTACCACTACCATATTCTTGCCAAGTGATCATATAACCTCTGCTGGAATCCTTACCCTGATTGAGATGGCTGTAGCTGTGTCAAAGTCCTTCCTTTCCGTTCAAGACTACTGAGAAAATTGGGAGAAAGTATGCAAACCATCCAAAACGGATTCAATCATGGAATACTTCCATCCGACCCTGCCCCTCAAAGCTTCTCTTAAGATCAGTGTGTGCTAGTGTTCCTAGGATGTAGTTTGGTAAATGTTGAACCAGACACTGATAAACATTTTTTCTCTAATTTCAAAGTTTTCAATTCCTCCTTAACTAAACTTTGGCTTTCATTCTTACTTTAAAGGTGAGCTTTTACACACTTGATATCTTCTAGCTGCACATATTATTTAAACACGTTCCGACCTACAGAATGGGTTGCCTTTTAAAACAAAAAATAAGCATAACAACATAGTAGTCTCCCAAGAGGCTCGCTACAACCAATTGCACAAAACCAGGACACTACGGGCCATGCCACTCAGGTGACTGAGTGTGTTTCTTACCTTTATACAGGGAAACCTGTGAAAGCCGGAACTGGACAGGACTGCCTTGTTTTTCCAGGTCTCGCAGGTATCCAGCCTTTGTTAGGGTGCAGTCTTACCACTTTTTTATCACTCTCTTTTTTTTTTTCTATTTAGCGAAAAATGTTTGAGTTTTCCTTCTCTGACAGGTTTCCACCTTACACAGGTCTCTGGCTTTCACAGGTTCTACTGTAAATTGCCCGTTTCCATCTAAAATGTAATTCTCACTTTTCTTTGCACTTCATTCTCAAAAGGTTATTGCAAAATCTCAACTTTATTTTTCTCTATCCATCACTGATCCTTCTTTTCTTTACAGGGTTGTGGTCTTAACAATAAGAAAACTGTGAATATTTTAACTATATAGCAGGAATCTTTTGGCTGTGGCACCATGGTGGCATAGCAGTTAGGAGCTTGGCTCCTAACCAAAAGGTTTGCAGTTGGAATACACCAGCCACCCCTTGGGAACCCTATGGGGGCAGCTCTACTCTGTCCTTATAGGGTTGCTACAGGTCGGAATCCACTCGACAGCAATGGGTTTGGGTTTTTTTTTTTTTTTTTTTGCTCTGGTCTGATGAATATTTCACAACTGAGACATCAACAACATGCATCACTGCTTTCAAATTAATCTCAATTGAAAAGGTTTGTACAGAGGGTCTTTTTCTGTTTTTTTACATTTTTATTGTGCTTTAAGTTTACAAATCAAGTCAGTCTCTCATACAAAAATTTATATACACCTTGCTATATGCTCCTAGTTGCTCTCCCTCTAATGAGACAGCACACTCCTTCCCTCCACTCTCTATTTTCGTGTCCATTCGGCCAGCTTCTGTCCCCCTCAGCCTTCTCATCTCCCCTCCAGACAGAAGCTGCCCACATAGTCTCATGTGTCTACTTGACCCAAGAAGCTCACTCCTCACCAGTATCATTTTCTACGCCTTAGTCCAGTCCAATCCCTGTCTGAAGAGTTGGCTTTGGGAATGGTTCCTGTCTTGGGCTAACAGAAGGCCTGGGGACCATGACCTCTGGGGTCCTTCTAGTCTCAGTCAGACCGTTAAGTCTGGCCTTCTTACGAGAATTTGAGGGAGGTTTGCATCCCACTGCTCTCCTGCTCCCTCAGGGGTTCTCTGTTGTGTTCCCTGTCAGGGCAGTCACCGGTTGTAGCCGAGCACCATCTAGTTCTTCTGGTCTCAGGCTGTTGTATAGTCTCTGGTTTATGTGGCCCTTGCTGTCTCTCAGGCTCATAATTACCTTGTGTCTTTGGTGTTCTTCATTCTCCTTTGCTCCAGGTGGGTTGAGACCAATTGATACATCTTAGACGGCCACTTGCTAGCATTTAAGACCCCAGACGCCACTCTCCAAAGTGGGATGTAGAGTTTTCTTAATGGATTTTATTATGCCAATTGACTTAGATGTCCCCTGAAACCATGGTCTCCAAACCCCCGCCCCTACTACGCTGGCCTTCAAAGCATTCAGTTTATTCGGGAAACTTCTTTGCTTTTGGGTTAGTCCAGTTGAGCTGACCTCTCCTGTATTGTGTGTTGTCCATTGTCCCTTCACCTAAAATAGTTTTTATCTACTATCTAATTAGTGAAAACCCCTTTCCCTCCCTCCCTCCCCACTCTCATAACCATCAAAGAATATTTTCTTCTCTGTTTAAACAAACTATTTTTTGAGTTCTTATAATAGTGACCTCATACAATATTTGTCCTTTTGCAACTCACTCATTTCACTCAGCATAATGCCTTCCAGATTCCTCCATGTTACGAAACGTTTCACGGATTCATCATTGTTCTTTATCGATCCATAGTATTCCATTGTGTGAATATACCATTATTTATCCATTCATCCGCTGATGGGCACCTTGGTTGCTTCCATCTTTTTGCTATTGTAAACAGTGCTGCAGTAAACATGGGTGTGCATATATCTGTTCGTGCAAAGGCAGAGGGTCTTTTTCAAAGAGCTTCATGCCATGCTTTCACCATAACTCTGGAAGACATTTAATTTAGCTGACACAGTGAAACCTGTGAGAGCCGGAACTCAATGGGACTGCCATGGTTTTCCAGGTCTCGCAAGTTTTCCACCTCTGACAGGGTACAGTCACCGCTTTTCTATCACCTCTATTTAGTGGAAAAATTTGCATTTTCCTTCTCTGACAGGTTTCCGCCTTACACAGGTTCCGGCTTTCACAGATTTTACTGTGCTTAAATATGCAGTCTTTAATCACCCACTTTCCTTTGTTTATATACACTTCATTTACATATGAAAATGAAGTGTATATAAACATCATATAATTTATAATACACATAAGCAGATGATATATCGTATACCACAAGGAAAATGGGCTTTTGGGAATACTTTAATAACTAATTATCTGTTGCAACTCCCTCACGTTGCAACCTATTTTATAAGAATTCTTATTAAAAATTGTGGAATAGCAGGAAGAACTATAAGTCATTTTTTAAGTTGGAAATTTTCTGAGCAAGTCCGATATAGTCCTACTAGGACGGGACTCAAGGACTTCAGTTGCTGAGATGCACAATTTTACGCGGTAGACAGGACTGAAAAATCCTATTTCCTTGCCTTTAAGACCACACAAGCTCTTCCAATTTGCCATATTTGTTAAGTCCAAAGACATTCTACCTTTCCAAATTACTTTGTTAAGTTACTTGACTGCCAATGTTATTATTCACGTGCCAATAGGTGACAGTTTACAATTGCTTCCTTTTGTTTTACAGTTAATTGAAGTCAAAACTATCAAATTGTCACTCTTTAAAATCTTGGGAGTCAGCCACATCCAACTGGCTGCACAGTATAAATTTATTTTCAATACAACAAACATTTATCAAGCAATTACTATAGTCTAGGGGTCGCCATGAGTCAGAACAGACTCGACAGCAACTGCCAAGAACAAAGACATGGTGCTAGGTGCTAGGGATACAGATCCCCATATGGTGATCCACTACCCTTATGGCGTGCGCTTGAGACAAAACAAAGGCCAAGTCTGACCAGACAGCAAACGTCTATGTACAAAGTAGGAAGCTGCCACAGAGGTGGCAACACTGAGGCGGAAGGGGCAGGCAGGGCTCAGGGAGGACTAATTAGAGGCGGTAACACCTGAGCTATTCTAAAAGTGAAATAGGATTTTACCACACAGAAAAGGCAGGGAACAGAGTGGCACATTGAGAAGAGGCTGAGACACAGGAAAAAGCACGACATTTGTAGAAATAGGAGTACAGCTGGAGCATAAAGTATAAAGAAGACACACAGAAGGTGAGGCAGGATTGGTCATGGAGCCAGATTATGAAAGGTTTTATATGCCAATCTAAGGGGATTAAATACTGTCTTGAAGGCAACTGGGAGGAAGAGACAGGAAACAAAATGAAGAATTTTTAAGCAGAGAGTAACATGGCTGGGCTTGTTTTTAAGAAAAACTTATCAACAGTGTCACAGGGAGACTAAGGGATCCTACTAACAAGTAACGTGTGCTCAGGGCCTAAACTATTAACAGAGGGCAGGAAAGGAGGACGGTGGACTGGAGAGGAATTATTGGTGTTAGGAGCAGAGCTTTAGGGCCAGGCATTTATCCACTGTGCAACCCCAGTTTCCTGTACTCCTATTTCTACGAATTTCACGCAAGTTAATCTAAACAATTTCAGCCATAAAATGGACCAAAAGTTAGTATCTCCCTCACAGGGTTATTGCGAGGATTAAACGGTGGGAGGGCCAGTGCACAAAAAGCATTTAGCAATTTAGCATCGCACCTGGTGCAAAACAAATGCTCAGTCAATGTTAGCTACTGTTATTATTTCAAGTATTAGAGAGGAGGGATTGAGCATGGCTCCCAGCTAGCTCTGGAATCTGGCTGTCTCTGCTTTTCAATCCTACAATCGATGCCCTTTGTAGATGTGAAAAAAAAAAAAAAAAAAAAAACCGTTGCCGTCGAGTTGATTCCAACTCATATCGACTCTATAGGACAGAGCAGAACTCCCCCGTACGGTTTCCAAGGCGTGCCTGGTGGATCTGAACTGCCGGCCTTTTGGTTAGCAGCTGTAGCTCTTAACCACTGCGCCACCAGGGTTTTCTTGTGTAGACTGGTGGTTCTCCAAGTGCAGCAGCATCACCTGGGAATTTGTTAGAAATGCAACTTCTCAAGCCCCACTAGGAACTACTCTGCTAGAAACCCAGGGGTGGGGCCCAGCAAACAGTATTTTAACAAGCCCTCCCAGGGCTGAAGTATGAGAATTGCTGGTTTAGACATCCGTTATGTCCAGCCTGAGCTCACAACTGCCTCTCAGAGTGCCCCTTCTACCTCCCAGCATCTCCTCCTTGAATTCTTCACCCGCATTGGTAGTTGACTTCCTAGAAGACATGCCACCCCCTCTAAACAGTATATGAATACCACCTCTAATTTGTATGAAATGTTGAGCAAGTTTATTTCACCTCCTTAAGTCTCAGTTTCCATAAGTAAAAAGGGAACCTTAAACATGACAATAAAGTACCTAAAATAGCACCTGTCACCTAGGAGACGTTCCATAAGTGATGGTTATTATTATTGCACCTACTATCTCACTTGGTCCTTACAACATAAAAGTAGCACTATTCTCAGAAATTAAGTAACTTGGGTAAAGCTACCCAACTTGGTATAGGAGCCCTGGTGGTGCACTGGTTAAGAGTTTGGCTGCTAACCAAAAGGTCAGCAGTTCAAACCCACTAGCCGCTCCTTGGAAACCCTATGGGGCAGTTCTACCTTGTCCTATAGGGTTGCTGTGAATTGGAATCGCCTCAATGGCAGCAGGTTTGGTTTGAACTTGCTAAGAGTCAAGACTAGAATACAAATCTCCCTGATTTTGAATTCTGGCTGTTTCCATTAGACTAGGCTGTTTCTACAATATTAAGAACATTTATTCCAAAATAAAAGATTACATTTCACTATTATTAATCTGATGCACTATTTCCAAAAAGGAAAATTCATCTTCTTTAGAAAAGGATGGTTGAAGCTATGTGGAATTTTCTCAATAAAATAAGTATATTCACCTGTTACCTGAACTTGACTGTTTATACTAAGTGTAGAAATAACGGAAACGAAAAAGCAATTCCTGTATTTTTCATCTTTATTTTATCACTTTTATCAAACACACATCAGAAAGCGTATCAACAGTGCATCTTATGGTGAGTCAGTTTACAGCTAAACTGAACAAGGCAATTGTGTTTACAGGAAAAGTTTTCAGCAAAAAACTATACACAATACAGTCAACTGTAACGCAGTGTTCATACTTTTTAGATATTTAGGAAAGTGGAAAATAAAAGTTCTTTGTTACTCAGCAGGAAAAAAACAAGTTTAAAAGACTTGGATGGAAACCAGAAATTCAGGGCCTTGAGAAAGGGTCTTCTTGGTATTGACACACACCTACATTGATAAGTCCCGCTTAGTTACTTAAAATGAAAATCCTCACGAACAGTAAGACATCACCAGGAACAGGGAACCACAGTGCCAAGAAATGCCAAGACCAATATGCTACTGCAACAACGGGTAGAAATGTTAGACAACTAGTCACCATGTGCTACAATAGTCTTATAGTTTTGAGGTGAAGGTAAACCAACAGGAGAGAATACTCCTTGTAACTGGCTTTGGTTTAAGTGATCTTTCATATTTTTTCTAACCATACCTTCTCATCAAAAAGACAGCAATTTCGTATCGCTGAGGGAAAATGGTAGTAGGTTTTAATACTCACAACCAACCACTCCAGTGCTGATATTGGAAGCCATAAACTGTTAAAATTTATTGATTATAACTGGATTTCTAAGAATCATGAAAAGGTAGCATAGATGGAGCCCTTTTGCAGGGGGGAAAAAAATCCTTCTACCCTAGCCTTGACAATGTTAAGAGGATATAAAGGAATGTTAAATTATTTAAGATTTTTCAAAGAAAGGAATTAAGAATCAACAAGTAAATCCTGCAAGAAAAGGTCCAACAGCTTTACAGTCTGCAGAGTAAATATTTCATAGCGATGGAGTGTTACTTTTTCTTGTTTTAATCAGCACCACTTACTTCCACAAGTGCTGTCACTCTGCAGCTAGTGCATACTAGTGCCACCTGCCGTACCCAGTGTGCAAATGGGAGGCACAGACATGGCTAACCCCGTTCCTTCCCGACCGTAATCTGCATGAGTGGTGATGCACACCAAATATACAAAAGCAGGAGCTCAAATATTTATTCGTAAAAAGTAGGCCAAACTGACCATGGGCAGTTAATTTGGTTTCATAAGCTTTTACAGTAATTTTCTAGAATAATGAGAGACGTGTAGGAAGACAATGTTTCTCTGCTATAGGTACCAAGCCTGGATTTTAAAAAATAAATATCATTTTTAGATTATATAATAATAGTCAGAAAGGAAGCCATTTTCTTTCCCTCATCTCGCTATTTTTATCTTTTTCCTCTTTCCTCTTGAATTTGGCAGACTTCTGACAACCAGTGCTAATAAAATAATATGGCTATAGATAAATGCAAACAACTGAAGAGATTCTGGATCCACATGTGTGATTTTAGAATACCTCATTACGTTTGCTTTTACGCACTCATTGTTCCTGATATCACCAACATTAGTAAAGGAAGATACCTAGAAGGGGAAGACAATCTCAATCCTGGGATAAAAAGTGAATACAAATAATTCTCTTGCCAGCAGCGCTTATGGTAGCAAGTAGCTCTGATCCTTACGTAGAGGTTTCAAAAAAAAAAAACCTCCAACCAAGCAAGCAAAAAATAGCGACTCCAGTTTGTTTTTCAGAATGTGACTTATTTTTGTTATACAAAGCAGTGTAACGAAGTAAGTTCTCTTCTGCACAACAAGGATCAATGGTCACACAGGGCAAATAAGACAGGCTACTTCCTTTTGCCCTTAAAATACTACGAACCTAGGTCATAAAATATACATGGCTTTCAAAATAACCATCCTTTTTCTTCAGATTCCTGTGACAGCCACCCTACTGAACGGGAAATAACACTCAGGCATCATTGGATAAGTTTCCCATGAATTACAGAGTTTTCTGGTGCTACAAACACAACTGCTATGATTCTGACAACTCTCTGAAAAGCACAAATACAGCAAATTTATAATGTTAATCCTTATAAGCAGTACAGGGAACAACAAAGTGCTGAGCTGTAGGAAAATGAAGAAAAACTTCATATGAGGAGGACGAAGGTTGTGTAAACTAGTGATGTATCTTACATGCTGGAGGTCACCTTAATCACCACCTATAAAATATAAAATTTCTCAAATGCTCTCTGGTTTATAGATATTTTACAGACCATTTCTTCTATAAAATTACAATAAAAAGTTAGAATTGTTTCCTTTCTTCTTAAATATCCATAGTACTTGTCAATTATATGCCACTGGGTGAAACTGCTAGTTATCATGTAACTTAAGATAGTGAAAAACGATGTGGGGAAGGTGACTAGGATAATAAACATGATATAGTCTGTGTTATCAGGCAGACTAGAAGCTACGCTAAAACAAAACAAAATCTCTAAAATTCTGGATACTCCCAAAACAAAAATATCCACGGTCCTCTATGATAAAGAAAAGGTAATTTATCCAAATATACCACAAAAGGCTCAGATGGGTTCCATATTATGGAGACTGAACTTTTTTATATTCATTGAGGAAGCTAAGAAATGCTAATTTGAAAGACTACTATCTCAAAATAAAGGTGATTTACTGAGCACCTTAAGAGGAAATGGAAAATTTTTTGAGCTAATCTGTGACCAAGGGCTGGTCTATATGGGACCATACTTGATGAGAAATAAATAAATTGTATCACAGAGACAGAGTAGTAAGATTTGAGAAGGGAACCTGATATTAAAAATGGAACTAGATCCAAGAGGAGTTAAGATTCTGTCAGATAATTCCGGCTTTCCATCATATGTAATATTGGAAAAAATGCATAAACAGTTTTACACACGCACATAAAACGTGAACCAAGGAAATTCTGGACGTCAATCTATTCCACAGAAAAGGAAGAAGTGCAACTAATTATCACCACCTGGGAAGCCTTCACCGAAACGAGTGTTAACATTTTCCAGTAAACAGAAGGCACTTGCTTAAACCTTTGACTGTCTACACACGCACCAGACTAAAGTCACGCTGTGATTCCATCTGTACCCTAATCTGAATTAAGTCACCTAGCATGTACCCTTGCATAAGATTCTAGGTAAAACACTTGGTTACTGAGGTCTCTCCCACCCCTCCACCCGGTAACTATGTTGTTGTGATGATTATCAGTTACTATGGTGCTGATTTTCAAGAAATTAACTACAAAAAAATAAAGTATCATGCTGCCAAGTATAGCTGATAGCAGAAATTATGAAGGTGAGGCCTAAATTAAAAGTTAGAATATAAGACCTAAGAAAAAATGATGCCCAAACTTTATAGTCAGCTGTAACTGACGAATGAACTCCGACGAACCGTGTAACAGCATTCTCCGTGATGAGCGCCGTCACTCTGCCTTTAATTTATCCCAGAAAGGTACACGATGCCCTTACCAGGTTCAAAACTTTTCTGGGAGAACAGTGTGGCAAGACAGAAACAAACCTTATGTCCATCGTTTCTCTTCAACTTCCTTTAGATGGCAGCACTGTTTCTGGCAGTATTCCTTCTATTTGCTCAACAATTAAAATAAAAGTAACATGGGTCTAAAAGCAAGTTAAGTAAGAATTCAGAGTTATTTTTTTTCTAAAGGTTAATTTATCATCTCTCCGTACTCTTAAGCAGCTAGAGTACCAAAAGGAAGGCAATTCTTGTCTCAATGAGAACTCAAAAAAGAGGATGAGTAAAACTATTTTTATGGTTTTTATTCTATAATAATTAGTCATAGTTTTGGCTCAATAGCAGAAAGGGAATTTCTCCAAAAAGAATTGCTGTATTGATGGCCGTAAAACAAGGAAGACATCCAGTGGCAATAAATGCAAAGTTCTTATTGCAAAAGGATACATTTTTTTTTAATTCCTTTAAAAGCAAACTTCAGTTATTTTAGCTAGTGCTATCTCTTAGTGAGGTGTCCAGATTTAACTATTTAATTCTTTTCCTCTAAATGTAGTATTAAAGTTTTGGAAGTGGCTAGCTGGCTACCTCCTCTCAATTTGGTGTTCCAAAGACCAAAGATCTTCTATAGAATAATCACTTTATCCACCTTTTCTAGAGCCAAATGTGCCACGGAAATACCATGGAACAATAAAGAAGAAACTGGGAAGGCAAGAGCAAAGGAAGCACAAGCATTAACCTGGGGAAAGAAAAGCTACCTGAGATAAATATTCTTCCAAAAGGGTAAGGGTTATGTGATGGGAATTTTCACCTCTTTTCCCTGCCTCTTAAAAACAAAGTGTCTAGGTTTTCATTAACTTCAAGGGATCAAAACCCCTGTCTACAAATTTCATCCTAAAAGAACTGTGAAAATTGCATCTTTTGATACTATTTGGTTTAGGTTTAAGAAAGACATTAAGATACAAACTTCTGATTCTATCAGAGTAGGAAGGGAGACTCTGCAAGCGTCATCTTTGGCAATAATGGGCTAAGAGCTATAAAATGACTTTAATTATAGGAGGCGTCTTTTTTCAAATCTGTAGCTCTAATAAAATATTCATTTCAATGTATGGTTACTTAAGTTAACTGTCCCTCAGTTTCCCTAAAATCTAGTTAGCATCTTCTGTAATAAAATTCGACAGTGTTAAACACTATGTATATATATGAATACATAAGCAGTAAAATGGTCAAAGAACGCTGTGAAATTCAACGAGATGTTAGCAGCACACTGCATTACTAATCTTAGAGGCATCCCTGCAGTTTACCTGTAAAGATTTTTTTTTTTTGGTGGCGTCGGCGGTGGTGGTGGAGAGGGGGATAAGAAAGGTTCATGTGCTACCCTAAACTCCAAAAAACCCACTGCTGGCCAGTCGAGTCCCGACTCATAACCATCTATAGGACAGGGTAGAACTGCCCCACAGAGTGTCCAAGGCTGTCAATCTTTACAGAAACAGACTGCCGCATCTTTCTCCCATAGAACAGTTGAGGGGTTCAAACCACCAACCTTCTGTTTAGCAGCCAAGCGCTTAACCACCGCGCCACCAGGGCTCCCTTAATCTAGACTACTTGCCCTTAAAAGAATTCATTTGTATTCTGCTCATCAGTATGTAGGAACTGGTGTTTCTAATCATCATAGAAGCTGTTGTCCACACAAACATTTAGGGAAGCTTAGGTCTCCACAAAGCTGGGAATACTTCCATGAATTCTGTTCTGAAAATAAACCAACTAACCAACCTCTAACAGGCCTAAAATCAAATAATTCTCCTAAGGACACACATTGGAAGCCTACTATATAATTTTCCCTTGGGAACCATGCTACAAGGCCTTTTGGCAGGTCATAAACAAACTCTCTTAAACCGAATTTGGCTTTATAATAAATATTAAGGAAGAGTCCTGAATGTTTTGACAACCTTAAGTGAAATACAATAGTGACTGTCTGAATAGGGCAAAAGGATTCATCCTCTAAAACGTAAATCCTTATTGGCCACTCAGTAACCTAACAGCACACAAAAGGAAAGACTATGGGAGGCGGCTTCCAGCAGGGAAAAATAGAAAAGACGTTTTTCCTTAAAGAAAATAAATAAAATCCCATTCAGGTTAGGACACAGGAAAAAATTCATAACCTTTATACAACTTGTCATTGGTATTCTTTTGTATCATCAGTGCTTTATATAGGTGTCCTAATTTTTATACTTTAAGAGCAAACTAAGATAAAGTGAAAGGAATCCATAATTATTTCTTTAAACTATGCAACCACCTATGACATGCTCTGCTCAGGAAAGCATGAGATTGCTATGAATCTTTCTAAGATTCTTTGAGTTTCCCTTCCTTTCTACTTCTACTTTCTAAACCTCCCTGCAGTCAAAAGCCAGCCCGACTGGGGTGCTTTCCTCTAGTTTCTCATTCCCCTAAGGGTAAAGAGGCAGAAAATTGCGGGAGGGGAAAGTGAGAACCGTGAGTCAAGAAATCTGAAGATCAGAGGAGAGCCAGCATAAAAATCAGGGGCTACAGCAGACCAAAGGATGGGGCAATCCATGTGTAGCAAAACCTTTTGTTTCTTAAATTCAGTTTCAATGCAGCCCCAAACAGTCTAGGCTCGTGTTTGCTCTGAGCCTCTAAGGAATGAACTGTTTTGTCATTTACATTATATCAGACGGATCACCTCTCAAAAACCTACAGGTACGAAACAGGTAGGGAAAAGTTGGGCATAGACTGTATTAGCTCACAAAACTCACACTATAAAGTACGCTGACTCAGATTTTCTCTCATCTCACACACCTGCACACACACTCAGGCATACACACTAGACATAAAAATTGTGCAAGATCAAGCATCAGCTTTCTATTTTAAAAGCTGTAATTAAAAATAAAAGTAGATAGGCTCACTGCAGTTTCTTCAAAGGAATATTCAGGACTACAGTACTCCTTTTTAAAAAATTCACAACTTCGTGTTCAGAACACAGTAGGTAATTGCTGTTCGACAATTACTTGACATTGCTGAGAGAATCCAGTGCCAGCTCTGGAGATCAACAACAAGAACCACCTGACAACATAAAGGCATCATCTCTAAGTGATGTCACCAACCCTAACAAATTTTAAGAAATATTCACTGACATGATATTAGTCATCCTTGCTTCGCGATCACATGAAATAATACCGCTTTAGGTTACGTACTGAAGAGCGGCACCTGCCCTATTGCACGAAAGACGGCTGCCCACAGGGATGCTCTAGAATCCCTCACTGTATAGCTGAGAGACCTTGTCCTAATCAGTGCCAAATGTCTGCAAGGCAGCCCCTGCCTGGGCAATGGCTGCACATTAGTAGGATTAGACAAATGTACAAAGTACCCCTTTTAACTGGTTAGGGGCTGCTTCTGCATTCAGATGTGGAATACAATAATCCAGGAAATGGAAGAGGAGAAACAGGAAACAGTCCTTAGGTGACTGATTAAAGCAAGGTTTGATACAGATATCCCCTCTTGTAGGCACTCAGTGGGTAGAACGTAGCCATTACAAACTTCCCATCAAACATCCTTCCAGTAAGTAATTTCTGAGCAGCTTTGGAATCACCAGCATTTGCATACTCAACA